>NC_056722.1:18067129-18369629 GCF_018831695.1 Puntigrus tetrazona | reverse complement strand
GAAGAATTTTAATACTATGATTTGGTGCTCAAGAAATATTAATTATTTGTATATATATGTTATATATTCTTGTTTATTATGCTCGTTCATTTATTTACACTTTAAAGTTTCTCAAACTTTTTGTTATATATGTCTTCCTTCGTCTCTATACATGTGTGAATACAATTAATAATTTATAACATAAAAAATGTATAAATAAATAAGGCATCCCTTATGCAACATCCATATGGCTGATTGTGATTAGTTAAGAAATTGTTTAGCCAAATTTGTTCAAATATATAGTTTTGCGTAGAAAACGTTAGAAATGCATTTTATATGTCATATAAGTCTTTTTTTAATCTGCATCTTGGGCTTCGGTTTCCATGTTAATAATCAATGTGTCTGTAAATGTGCTTAGAGTTTTTGACTATTAACACTCACTTGTCTCTATTATGTACCTGTTAAGGGCTTTTAATTGCACTCATTGCTGTCGTCTCTTCCTCTCCTCTCCTCTCTGCTCCCTCCTTGTCATTCTTTCATTGTGTCACGTCTTGTCTGCTCGTCTTCTCACTGTCCTCTTCATTGTTCCTGTGCCTAGACCTAGTGAACCAGTTCTGTGAGCAGGTCCTGAACTTCTTGTTTTGTCCCTACTCTCCTGCCATAGCCCCGTCCTCCCCCGGTGTTGACTCCGTACCCTTGCAGCGAACAGGAAGTCAGAATGCCACAGGGACGTTTCCCAGAGGCGGCTATGCCTCCGGTCAGGGCGCCAACTACACGGATACTTACCGCACGTTGCCATACTGCTCTTCAGTGGAGTCTCCCTACAGCAAGTCCGGCCCTGCCCTGCCACCCGAGGGCAACCTGGCCCGCTCGCCCTCCATCGACAGCATTCAGAAGGATCCCAGGTGAGCCTGCATGCACTGGTTTTACAGCCGCAGTAAATCTACCTGGCTAACGTGCACATATTGATCAGATTTCAGTAAGAAGAGTGGCTGCTTTTCAGGGGTGTGTGTGTCGATTTTTGGAGAGCCCTAGCAAAATGTTTGACAGTCTTGCATTTGTGTTGCGGTGAAATTGTGGAGTATTGTGGTGAAACTAATTTATCAGTAAATTGAGAATTGAATATTACAGTACAAGTGTGTGATTACCGTTTTAGAGCACTGGAAAGAATTGCCTAGTTTTTGTTGTACTGAAACTTTCGGTGTTCAAAAAGTGTATGGATTATGATGGACAACTAGTAGCTTGTCGTATACTCAGGTCATTTACATTTTATTGAGTTTTGATTTGATTATGTATCTAAGCATGTGTCTACTTTCACATTTTAGTTTTGATGTTATTATGCTTTTTTTTATTTAGGTTCCTTGTTTTCTTTTTTCTATTTTTAATTTTTCAAGCTGTGTTTTAATTTTAATGACATAAACCACAATTGAAAACATATTTTCATTTTAATGTTGTTACTTTGACTTTTTTATTGTAATTTTATTGTCTTTTTTTCTTCTTCTTTAGGTTTCTTTTTTTAGGTTTTATTTGAATTTAAGTTATTGTACACTACTTTTAAAAACCTTTTTTTTTTTTAAAGGTAACATTATTTTTATTTAAATTTTATTTAAATCCAATTCATTCTTTCATTCAATTTTCAGATTAGTGTTTTAGTTATATATATATATATATATATATATATATATATATATATATATATATATATATATATATATATATATATATACATACATTGGATTTTATTTTAACTGTAGTTTATTTTAGTCTATTATATTCTATTGGATTTTATTTTAATTTTAGTGTATATTTAATGCTATTCATCTTTGTGATGACAAGGCCAAAATACTCTGTTCTTCAGTATCTCATCATCCTTCAGAAATCATTATAATACACATTTAGGCAGTCTATCAGGGTAAAATCATATTCAGAATTCTCAGTAAACATTTGGTCGTGACATAAATGAGAAGGAAATGATTTTGTAACCATAATAGAGCTCTGTTTGGTAATCTTTCATTCATATCACAATAAAACAGTTGACTTATCAAAGGCTAATCCTGCTGGGTCTTTATACAGCCACCTCATCTTTTTTTGTCTACTGCTTTTCTGTCTTGTGCAAATAAATAATTTGAATGCATATGTTAATGAGAATAAATATTTTAGCATGCGAAACACTGTTTCCTGCTATTATGATTCTGTAGCCTCTGGCTTATTCGGTAATTGTTTCTTAGTCAATAGCTTTTTGAAGTATATTATTTATTTCACCTTTTTGCACTTTGGCTTTCAGATGCATTGAAGTCTGCAGTTTTTATTTGAACAGAACTGATCATTTTCTCTTCCTCAAAATGTGGTACACAGAAAGGCATGGTCATATATCTTTTTTAATTCAGAAAAAAAAAAAACCTGACCAAAAAATATATTTATGCATTTAGTAAATGCATTTATTATGTTACAAAAGTTTTCTGTTTGAAATATAAAAAATGATGATATTTGAAATGATGAAGCATATAGGTATTGTTTTCAACAGATTATAACGAGGAATGTTTCTTGAGAACTAAATCATCATGTTAGATTGACTTCTGAAGGATCATGTGACAATGAAGACTTGATATATTTGAAATTATATACCTGTGTCATTACTCCATTATTCAGGGTCACACGATAGATACAAAAGAAAAGATAACTGTATTTAAATTGGCAATATTGTACTGTATTTTTGATCAAGTAAATGCAGCCTTTTTAAAGAGGACATAAAACAGACAGCCAGTCTCATGTTAATGTTGAGTACCTATAGAGTAGTACTGAATCCCTCATATCTCCAAAAAGTCTTTCGTTTCATCATATTCATAAAATAAAGATACAGCTTTACGATTTAGTCAGAAAAAAGCCGAGCTCGTGGAGTCGTGCTGAGTGGGCGGAGTTAAAGAGTGACGAGCACTTGAGCACCGATCACCAAAACAAACATAATGCTGTTTCACTCACCGCCTGCAGTTCTGAATCATGACCGGCATGTTTTATAGCTGGGAGTCGGACCGCTCCATCTTTCGGTAGCAAACGCTGTGCAAATACAGCATTGAAAAGGGCCTTGTTTGTAAAACGTTCAATAAACAAACACACTTATGAAACTCTGTTGCTGTGCCGGAAAAACAAAGTGCATCCACTATTCACGTAACGCTGGGTACTTTTGGAAAGCTTAACAAGGTTATCTTTCCTTTATAAGCCAAAACACGCTTCTTTAGAAACCCAGAAGTAACATTTTTGGCACATAAATACTTGGCATGAGTGTAAATGCATGAAATATGCATTAACCTCATGTTACTCCCTCTTTAAGCATAAGACACTTATGTATATATATATATATATATATATATATATATATATATATATATATATATATATATATAAATATAAAATGTATATATATAAAAAAAACAGCACTTTTTCCTTCTACTGTGGCTCTGTGTCTTCTTATTATTTGTTAGATTCCGCATTGCTAATGCATTCTGTGTGGTTGTTAGGCATTGCTTGGTATTTGCTGAGGTTTTCTGTATTATTTTACACTGTTACTATGCAGTTGCTAGGGTGTTCTGTGTGGTTGCTAATGTACTGATACCTGATAGGTGCTAGTACTGATTTTTAATGTTTTGCTATGCAGTTGCTATGGTGTTCTAGGTGGTTACAAGGCTGTTAATAATAGAGCATCTCTTTTAACTTCATTTCAGGTATAATTCAGATCCATAGTACAAACTGTATGGAATGAGTTATGCGAGTCACTAACCTTGTCACCAGCAGTTATTATTTTAATATTAGCTTTTGGTGGCGAACCATATTCGTGAAGTCTGGGGGTATTAGACTGGCCTGTAAATAATAAAAAAAATTCTTATTCTTCACACCTTTCTCTAATAACACACTACGTACATAAGGTATCATTTTAATATTTTGGTCACATTAATTTAGGTTTAGGGACTAATACTTACTTTTGCCTCAATAAACTCCTGATTTGCTAATTATCAATAGGCTGTCCGTAAGTTTAAGTACATTTTAGAAATAGTAGTTTTAAAATATTCTCATGCAGAATAAGGCATTAATATGTGCTTTACAAGTACTAAGAAACAGCCAATGTGCTAGTAATATGCATGCTAATAAGCAAGTATTGGTCACTAAAAACTAAAGTTACTAAAGTCAATATTTATAAAGTTCATCTGTTTGTCAGATTTTCCTTTGTTTGTACTTAACCCTCTATTTATTTTTAAATGGGTCACTGATACCCAATAGTTTTAATTAAATCGCTAAAAACATTTTCTGTTTATTTCCATCCGTCAATATCTTTCAACTTTTTCTTAGTTTGAATGCTCTTTCTCTCGGCACCACTCACTTATAACACTTTATTAGTTTTTAAAGACACCGAGATGTGTGAAAGTATTAATTAAATCACTAAAAACTTTTAGTTTAGTTTAAAATGGTACAAGTTGCTCGTAAAGTAAAACGGTCAAGCAACTGAAAGGTATGTAGCTACTAACACAAAGAAATGCCATTTAAAGTCAATTAAAAGAATTTAAATGGATGAACAAATGCGCGGCCGTTGCCTTAAAGAAATGTAACAATGTTGAATGTTTTGGCTAATTTATCTTAAACAGTTTAACTTGAGCAGGACTTTGAAAATTAATAAAAAAAAATGTGCCATAAATATTATATACAGTGAAATGATTGTCAATTATGAATGACAAAATAATTATTAAAAATTTAATACAAATAATGCACATATTCATTCTGACCTTATAGCCTCATCGCAATCACTATTTAAACTAGAAGTTCTCTGCTAAATTCTGTGCACAGTAATCATCAATCGTCTCTAAAGATATTGAAATCGTTCTGCAGATGCTCATTTTAAATGGCTTTTATTCAGCTAGGTCAGTACAGCGTATTGAAAATATACATAACTGGAAGAATCTATGCACTGCTTCAACGGGCACTTCTGCGGCGATAAAGGTCCATGAGAGCCTGAACTTGTTAGTTTGAGTGTGATTCATATATAGTAGTAAAGACAAGGCTGCGCCTGAATGGAGCACTAATGGGACAGCCCACTTTTTCAGCAACTTTGGTTGCGGAAATATTTTTGCCATTAATTTTCTCACTGCGGATTTCAATAAAAAGTTCTAAAGAGATCCAAGATTAAAAATGCATTCAAAATTGTTTGAAGATGGTACCATACTGCTGCTTCTGAATACTTCTGAATACTTGTGAATACTCTACTTTCGAAAAACAAATAAAGGAAAAGTACTAGTGTGACTTATTCTGCAGTGTGGACGTTTTACTGTCCCATGAGGCCACGGGAGAGGATCTGTGAATAGAGGTGATGTGTAGGTCACCTGACGATATGAACATGAACTAGATTGAACTACACATTCATTGAATGAATCCCAGAATATAATGCAATGAATATAGCATTACAAAATAAAACAATAAATATATTTATTTTTTCCTTGTGTCATTCGCAATGCTTCATGGGAGTCAGAGTTTGATAAGGATAATGAATTGCTTCTTATTTCCATGCCAACAGCAGCTTGGTGGATCTTTCTTTAAGAATGTGACTCTTAAAATTATATATATATATATTAAAATTAATTTGAAATCAAATGCATAAATACATGTGGGAATAAATAAATAGTAAAAGGGACAAATAAATAAATCTATTAAAAAAATTAAGTAAATGAAAAAATTTAATCGAAGTTAAAAATAAATAAATTAATAATATAACAAACATTTAAGACATTAAAAACATTTAAATAAAAAAAAGGAATAATACAGTTTTATAATTTATTATGTTTGTTTTATCAAGTGATTTAGTACCTTTATTTATTTTCCTATTTATTTATCTGTTTATGCATTTATTTTTAAGTGCAGGTTTGGTCTGCCATAATAGTAGGTCTTTCTGTAAATGCTTGTAGTTTATTGTTTAAAATCGTTGTCTCTGAGGAAACAATTAACTGTGTTTTTACTTCAGGAATCTTTTTGCTCTATTTAATTTATGAGCGAACACAAGGCAAATAGCCAATGACCTAAACACTTAACGACGCTTATTCCCTTATGTGACAAAATTCTAGCTTGTTCTCTTGAGAAAATGGCTTATTTAATTGCAATTTTTTTTTTGTATATTTTGCTGCGCGATAAGCTGTAATCGGGTTATGACTTTAATGAAGGCTATTTCTGCTCTGTTCTGGTGTTTCCTCCCTAGAGATGAAGGGATGAGGGAGGACAGGTATGCTAACTGCACACTGCCACAGGTGCTCTACCTCGTAATAACTTTAGGCATCCTCAGCCCACGGCAAGTGTGAAGCACTGCTAAAAAAGTGTTTTGTATGAATTTGTAAGGGCAAACTGTGTCCTTGGGTGAAACGCTATACTACTCAAAACGACAAAAAGACAGTTTTTGACCTTTCCGCCCGAAAGCGGCACGTGGTACGACTCCGACCCGCAAGAAACAGGCAGAATACAAAGAGTGTCAAAACTTTCTGACGCGACTGTTATCCACAAGTTTCGTAATTGCCACGGCCAATTGCCTCAAAAGTTGTGCTGTCAAGTGATAATTCGCGATTAATTGCATCCAAAATAAGTTTTTGTTTACAAGATATGTTATATATTTATAACCACACAGTATATAACATTATATATGTTGAAAATAGTTACATGTATATGTTTTTATTTATATCATTTATGTTATATATAAATATATTTCAGATATAAACAAATATTTACAGGCGTGTGTGTTTATATATACATAATATACACACATATATATTAAGTGAACAAAAACGCTTATTTTGCACGTGATCAATCGTTTGACAGCACTACTCAAAATGTATCTTAGACAGGTGTTTGAGAGTTGCTATCCACAGATGTGAAATCTGTCAGTCACACGCTGTGATTAAAAAACAAAAAGCACATTAGCAAGTTATTAACGCTCTTCGTTCGGCTAAAAATATGGTTAAAGTGCTCAGTAAACCGTCAGACGCAGCAGCCACTACTGGCCGCGAGAATATCTTTGGCAGACGTTATCGTATTACGCTTGCTGATGTGGAGCGATAAACAGAGTTATGAGCCGTCTGCAGCACGAGAGAACATGGAGGAAGAAGGGAGACTGAGGGATGGAGATAAATGAGTGTGATTGAATAGGGGTTATTGATTTGCCAGCGTATCCCGTAGAGCTGGAGAGAGTAAGGGATCGCCTTCGGAAAATAAAGGGGTCTGCCCTTCGCCTTCCCCCTTCTATTGATCAAAGCTTAGGTGCAAACCTTCTTTTCAACACAGTCATTATTACTGGGGCACCAAGGAGCTTTTCCTCTGCTTTGTTTTAATGTTGACGTGTGCTTGAGTGCCGTCCTTGTCTACCCAGGGACAAAAACATGCTTCTGCTTTGACGAATACAAACGCACGGCGTGATTTACAGAAAGCGTCATGCGGGATGTTGGGAGGGTGATGCCCTTGAGTGACCAAAGGAGGGTTAATAAAAAGGGAACAGTGCTTGTAAAAAGGTGGTTAGTGTTATTCTGCGGAGGTGTCTGTGAAACTGGAGGTCAGTCTTCAGATATGCATTACTACAATTTTCTGCATTACGCTGCTTATACAAGGCAATGCTGGGCTAGTTATAACTATGCAGTGGTTTTTTGATTGCTTTTTTTTTATCTGTTAAGTGATTTGAAAGTTAATACCGTTGTTGATTAATTCTGGCTAATGTCACAATATTTTCATACCTTTATACATTTCATAAAAGCAAATCAGAAACACACTGACACACTGAATGTCTTTTATTGATTTATTTTTGGCCATCCTTCTCCATCCAAAGCACATTATAATTACGAGGCAGAATTAAATTAATTAATGTAAAATCGTATAAATTCATAAAAACCTGCCACAGAACTCCTGTAACTTTTTTTTTAAATGCATTTTTTGTTATAAACTCCAAATTCGAAAAAAAGTTTTCTATTAGATTAATTTGTCACAGCAAACCTGAAAAAATCAAAAATTGATAAAGAGAGTACAGTTTTGAGGTGGTCAATATTGCAAAATCAAATAGGGCAGCATGATAAATAATAAAATTACTAAATATTGTATGTGGGGGAAAAAAAACTGTGTATTTTCCTAAAGCCTATTTTAAGTAAAAAATACAAACTTTTTGTGCTGTTAAATGATTTATTGCTTTTTTGTTTACATAATATATAATTATGTGTACTGTGTTTATTTATGTGTATTTATGTATATTAATACACACACATTCAGTATTTGAAAATATATACATGTATTTGGATTTATATTTTATATATAAACATATTTTTATTCCTAAATATGTACATGCATATGTTTGCATTTACATAATAATTGCACACACTCATATACTATGTAAACTAAAATATTCATTTTGGAATGGGATTATTTGTTTGACAGCACTAAAATTAATTATTTTTACTTAGCACTACAGTGTACAAGTATAACCAGTATAACAACAATGGCCACTGCAACAATATTTCCATATACAGCAATGATATTAAGCCCGAAGTTATCATTTATTATGATGACATAATCAAATCATTATTGAACCTGATTAGTTAAAAAACATTAATTTATTCAGGAACAAAAGATTCACTCAATTCATTCAAAAACAGCCATTGAATCATTCATTCAACCATTTCATTCAGAAACGATCGTGCACTCAGTAGCTCCACTGCTGTGTGTTTGAAACTAAATTATTTATATGTTGTCTTCTTTTATTGTGATGTTTTAAAAAGAAAACACTTTCACATTTGGTTTGAATATCAGCATGTTTGTGATGCAGCTCCTCCATTCAGCAATAGGCCGAGATGGTTGCTGTGCATCAGAATCACCCGGCTCAAGTTTATAAATGCCTCCAATACAGAAAAAAATGCTGAAGACTCACAGCCTCTACCCCAGGCATGCTGTCTTTAACCTAACCTTGACTTGACTCGATAAATCACCATTCTGTTTTTCCCTTCACGAAGACTTATAGACAGCTGCGTCTATGACCCTGAGTGCGTCATTGGCCTCACATCTATGTTCAGATCAGTCTCTTGAAAAACCTCTGCCATGAAGATGTTGATAGCAAAGCAGAACGGCACATATGATACCTTGTATTATTATGAATGATGCTTTTACTAGAGCATGTGGTTGATTTGCAATGTAGGAAAGCAGTTGACATTGACACAGTATACAGGTGGGTTTATCCTGTGTAAGGAACATTATGCATGCATGACTACGGTGTGACTCAGTGCCAAGTGCTTTATGATGGAAATTGAAGACCTCAGGGTTTGTTCGCAATAGCTGTGCAAGCAACAGCTCTTGTTGATGCATTTATTGCCGTTTCTTTTTTTGTAGTCTGAGTGGCAAAGAGTTTTGCCGTGTTGTCACATGTTGTCGCGTTTGGGGAGACAACATTGTCATATTTCATCCCGTCTGCACCTGGTGTTTATAGTAATTACTGTATCTGTCAAATGTTCCAGTAGCTGATGTTAGTGTAAATGTATGTTCTGTTTGACTTTCGTTCTGCTCATTATTAGAAGTGATTATGATTACTCTAAGGGGGTTTAGTATCATTGGGAATTGTAAATAAAATCAATTTTATCATTTTTGCTATAGCGGACGCAGGCACAAGGTGGGTTAGTTTAACTATGCAGTGGATTTGACCACTTAAGACAGATACAATAACTTCAAATTACGGCACATTTCAAAATATTAGCAATTTATTAGGGATGCAACGAAATGAAAATTCTTGGCCAAAGCTGAAGCTGATCAAAATGATACACTGCACTGAAGACCGAACACAGAAACAGTTTTGGGTCATTTTTGAAACCCCCTTCTTGTATTAGGCATGTTTTTTTTTTTTGTTTTTTACTGTACAAATAAATGCAGCCTTGCTGAGCAGAAGAGAATTCTTTGAAAACATAAAAAATATTACAGATTCCAAATTGAACACTATGCGTGAGTTTTGCAGTAATAGAGCGGTTGTAATTGTTATTATTATCATTATCATTATCTTACTTTTCTTATTTTATTTTAAAAATGCATGAAAATGTTTTACTAAGCAGCTGCCGGGTAACTATGTTTCAGCGCAGATTTGGACCAGATACACCGCAAGCTCATGCAGCACTGTTTGAATAGACTGCAGGCAACTCATGCATGTATTAGAAAACATAAAGCTGCAGTTTATTTACTAATCATTTGAGGCCATTTCACAAATTCAGCCACCCTTCCTCTTCCCATCGGAGACATGAGATGGAGTGTTAAACGGTCTTTCAGTGCCAGTGCTTGTAATAATTGGAATGTCTTTCTTTGACACTTTTAAATGCTTTTTATACTGCAGACATATAGTATTATATTTGATCACATCACATCATTGTTCATTATAATTTATTCAGCTGTTTTAAGCCAAACGATTTTGGTTGCCAAACATTTGGGGCATCCGTACAATTTATTAATTAAAGCAAGAGTTTATAGCAAAACTTATCTTATAGGGATTATTCAAGCAAAAATTAAAATTCAAAAATTTTCCAAAAGTGGGTCTACGATGTACTTAGGCTTATTATGCTTTTATGAAATGCAGCCCTGAATGTTATCATTGTGCTTTAGGATGTGTTTAGGATGCTATGCACTTGAATAGATGTAAGACAACAAAGTTGTCAAAACAATCCCCATTCACACAGATTGCTAAAAATACAGTATTATGCAAGCCTGTCCAGTAGTTGGCAAGGTAACTTTGTAAAGAAACACTACAGGCATGTGCATAATATGACCTGAAAAGTTGTGTCTTTTTAAGGTGAAAACAATGCTGTGCATGCACATCCTGACTGAATTTTCTTTTTATGGGTGGAGTATCAACAAAAAGTTTGGATTCACTTTCTCACTTTGTGTCAGGCTTGTGCGGTTGAGCATTAGTGTTGTTTAGTGTTTATGAGTTCTACTTGAGGGCTTTGCATTCAAGGAATTAAAGCGAAGTCAGTATGGATTCCTGGAATAGACAGACAGAGAGTGAGTGAATCAATGAATGCAACAAGCTGTGCTTAAGGTTAATGCAAAGAGCTGGTCGTGTCAGTTAAATACATTGACATTCCAACAGTGTCAGGTTGGATAAATACAAAAATGTTGGCTAAGCAAAATCGTATCTTTAATGTTTGAGGTCACCACATTTTATAAACCACAAGTATTTATGAATATAACATTAACTGAGGTGGCGTGTTTTACACAGTCAAGGCAGAGGTCTTTTGGATGATTCATGTGTTTGGGCAGTAAGATCAGAGAGGTTGAGATTCCACCATGTTGAGTCTTGACAGTGACATTGTCCTGACAATGACTCAAACCAAATCAAGCATTCAAAATCAATTATTTGAGTCAGTGAGGTTGGGTATTAAACCTAAAGGCCATTCTGCATTGTACATGGTAACCACATAAACCCAGTTCATTTTCAGCAGGAGTCAGCACTAAAACCAAACATTTTTTTTACATTGTAGTTTTTTTTAAATCATGCTTTCTGCATGCTATTTTGTTTGTTTTCATTTGTTCTGGATAGTCTTGCCACCACATTTCTAATTGCACCAACAAGCCGCAACCAACAAATATAGAGATGTTGATTGCGTCTTGAGCCTGAAAATTGCGGGAGTAGATTAGCACTGATTGCGAGGAGCTCAATATAAATATGGCAAACACGTGCTGGTGTTTACCATCTAATGTGATTAATCTGTTTGAAAGATGGTTTGATTCTTGCAGCTACAATTTCAGAAATCTCTCAGTCTGTCCTCTTTATCTCTAATGCATTTGTTCGGAAACTCATAATTGTGCACGAATAAACTTGCGTGTGGTTCATAGTGGCCGTTATGCTTGCTTGGCTCTGTTGTGATTCAATTAACTAATGCTTAACTCCTAATAAGCTATACAACAATTACTTGATGACGCTAAGTGCTCTTGACCAATTACTTTTATAAATGGCCGTCAGAATGAACAAGGTTGACCCCAAGACCTGTATACAGCGTGACCATTTCTTACTAATTAGTTTTTCTCAGTCACTTTGATTCCTTTTTTGAAACCGTTTTAACATTCTCTTAACCCTTTTATGTCTGCAATGCAGTTAATTGCTTTTGTCTCAAATTTGAACATTTGTCTGTTTTAAACCATGAAGCAGAGCTAATGGATATTACATAAGCAATGTGCAAACTACGAATTCAGTACGTTGAATAGTTCAATACGAATACGTGTATCATTACACCCCTAATATAGTATTATTTTTAGTATAGAATTGTCACAAAATGGCATCCAGAAAAGCTTTCAATCTTAATGATTTAATGTGAATGTGATTCCTATTTAACAACTAGGACAGGTAATTTCTGATTTAGCAGACATAACAAACATTTCATGTCATAAATATTTATGGAATATACATGTACTTACGACAGATTTTGAAAACTGAATGAATCATTTGTATGTGATGCCTGACACGATGAAATAATGTTTGGAAGTTGTGAAGAGAGTGACAGTTACACTAAGAATAAACTCAGTTTTAATTAACAAGTACACACATGTAGTTATTGTGTAGACATGTAATTACTATTTTACATATTTGTCAAAACACATGCAGTTTGGATAAATAAAAAAAAATGTGAACAATTGTGAAATGGTGTGAACAAGACACCAAATTTTCAGAGATCTAAACATTTTTCTGGGCTAAAGTGATTGAAAGCTTGTTTACAGTTTATAGCATAAGCTATATATACTATAAACTAAGAAAAAAAATGCTTTTCAAATGTTGTTCTGCTCCATGTATCTCCAGGCCTTTTGTTTGACTTATGCCCACAAAAGAGGGCAAACCGTATTTTCTTTGTCTTTATTTATCTTAGACGGCTTTCTGAAATTGGCCATCATCTCTCCCAAAGGATGAGGCATAAAACCAGACTCTTCTGGGGGAAACGTGAGGATCCATTTGTAAACCCAGGTGGGGCTATTTGCCGAGCAATACCGAAGCCTGTAGCTCGTCTCTGGATTGAGGCTCAGCAGTCTCTTTCCAGGAGCCACTAATATCTTCAAAGGTCTTCTACATCAGTTCTTTGACCTGTTTCGAAATGAAAAGCAAATGTTTGCTGCAACGATGCTGTGCACATACACAGGCGTACGTGAGTCACCTCAGTCTCGATTTGTTCTGCTCATATTTCCATGACTGGGAATGTTGGCTGACAGTGAGTGATGCTGTGGGTCCGTTTGAGGGTCGCCACATTGCATACATTCCCTCATCAGCATCTTTGTTGTTTTTGTTGTACACCATGATCATGGAGCGGCGACGCGGCAGCCGAGTCAACAGCACAGCATCTAGCACTTTAACCCATGTTGCTGAGGTCCTGTGGTTCTCATTACTTCACCCGCAGAACTACAATCCGACGCCAAAATGGTCAGCCATTTGAATAAGCCTTATGGAAGTCACACAAGGGCGTTTACATCAGCGTAATATCCGGCACTTTTAGGAAGGCTGTTGAAGCTGCTTCTGTCGGACATGGGCACAAGTCTCTGCGGGATGAAGAATTCTGCAGTGACAATCAAGTTTTGCATGCTGTGCGACATATTCTTGCTGTTTTCTTCCACACACCAACACAAATACACACACATATGAATGCTAATATGATGTGACTTCAGCAAGCTGTGTGCTACATAACCGAAGCTAATCCATAATGCATTTATCTCTGCGGGTTATTGACTTAGCATGTGAATCAGGCCAGAAGGCTGTCCCAACTCCACTTTGGGGTATTACACTCAAACACTATCTACCCGACAACCTTTCATTCACGCTCATCACTTCAATAACAGTATTTGAGGGCAAAATCACTCTGAAGCTGAAGAGCAGAAATAGCCCTGACTTTTATTTAGAAAGTCACTCCAAAAAAATTAAGTCAGAGCAAATATATATAGCATATATATATATATATATATATATATATATATATATATATATATATATATATATATATATATATATATATATATATATTTTTATTATTTTTTTTTTATTTTTATTTTTTTGTCTTATTTTGTGGTACAAAATAAAGAAATATTTTTATATCAAGAAAATTTTACTTGAAAGGCAACATCTATTTTCAGAGATTTTTTTCATTTTAAATCATTTGGCTTTTTTGTGTGACAGTTATCTATTAATCTATAATTTTATCTAGTAATCTATTATCAACATTCTCATCAAAAGTCAAGAACAGAAAAATATTTTATTTAAAAATATTATAATCAGGAATGTCCAAATCAGAATGCAAAGTTCCTGTGTTAAATAATGTCAGTCAAAATATAACACCAGGAAAAGCTTTTTAATTAAATATTTTCTTTTCAGCATAGAGCATGAAATATTTAAGTTCCCTGATCATTCTATTGCGAATGAAGTACAAATTTTATTTGCATGCTTAATGTTATGTATGTTACCATCTCTGACAGACGGTGTCTTGAAGCTGCCCAGGTCTCCTTTTTTATACTTATATAAAGGAATATTGTAGTCAAAACATGCAATAATGTTTCTATGAAATAGAAACTCCCTGGACCTCTGCATTTCATAAAAATGTCTGTCAAAATGTAACACAATACATCGTGCATATTATTTTTGACAGACGACGCATTAGAATTATTCCTGATGGAACATGTTACACTGCAGTCTTCAGAAATTACTTACACAAGTAATTAATTATTATTGAAATAAAAAAACTATTATTTTAAAGTTGTAATAATTCACAATATCACTGTTCTTTACTGTTTTTGATCAAATAAATGCAACCTTATAGTGAGTATAGGCTTATTTTGCACGTGTGTTTGCGTGTTTCTGTGTCGGCATAGGAAAATTCAAGCTGAACAAGAAGAACAGCTTGCTCTGCCTATCACATGTTGCCATGCACGCCTCTTTAAAACCTTCAATAATCATAAACGTACACACACCACTGATTACATCATAGAATCCTGACGCCATTAACGCAAACACAATACAGCCACCTGGTTATCGCTCTTCGGTAAATTGCGTACCCATTAAAATCCGTCACACTGCAATGAAGAGGATTTGCAGTGGCAAATGTATGCATGCATATCAAATATAACCTTTAGCTAGCTTAAGGGAAGGGAATACAGTAGCTTCTCCCTGGGACTGCGCTCACTCAGTCTAATCCCCCTATAACTATATTTGAACAAGCCTGTGTTTCTGCAGGACTGCCTCCGTCTTGCGGCATGTTATTAATGCATTGGCTTCAACTAGCTATTAAATCCCACACCCTTTGATCATATTTTTTTACTGCTGTTTGGCTGCTTAGTACCTGTGTGCGGTTTAATTTTTGGGGTCTTCTTGTTCCCTTTTGATGTTTGTTTGCTTGTTCTGCTCTCTTTATCAGCGTTTGCGCATCATAGGTGTATCTGAGGTCTCTGTTTGTCAGTATGGAATCTGTCAGATCAGGACTCTGTCTGCAACTGGGAGTTTTGAGATGGGAGACAGACAGTGTGGTACTGACAGCCGTCCATATGGTCCTCTGGCAGCTCGTCTCATCAGAGACGCCACTGTTATTGAGCAAATCCCAAAGCACAGGGCAACAAGAGGGGAATGCATCTGTCTCCGTGTAAACAATACTTGAATAATAGCGGAATACTGACATGCAGGCACTTCAAGTCATTAGCTTAATATGCACATAATATGCAAATTCTATGACCTGCTTTAGACAGTAGAGATTCAGGTGTTAATGTGAAGGTGCGGCTCGTGAAATGTAGAACATTCGAAGAGTCATTAAAATATAATTCGTAGCTGTCAGGTACAACATCAAAGCATCTCACAAACGCAAATGTGTAAGGCCTTTTCTCATGGCTTGCGTCAGCGTTGTCCAGTGCGTTAAACTATATTGAGTAAAATGTCGTATTATGGCATGAGCCAAATATGCAAATAATAATATATAAAGCTAAAGTAATTTTATAGTAGGTAAAACAGGTCTGTGCCGTCTGGGTTTGCACACAGACGTAAAACGCAACTACGCTCACAGCAACCCGAGTTTGAATCCTATTAAAAAAAGCCAGTTTTCATGCAAAATATCTTACATTGTGTTCCGAATACGAACAAAGCTTTTACGGGTTTGGAACGACATGGGGGTAAGTGATTAATGATAAAATTGTCATGTTGGGGTGGAGTAACCCTTTAAACCTTTTTAAAAAAGTAGTTAAACCGCTGGGTACTCGTCATCTCAAGCACTTCCAGACGTTAGTGACTGAACATGAGATACAGCTCACGTGTACGGCACGTGTCTGTCATATATCATACATCAAATAATGGTTAGTCAGTCACAGGGGATGAAAACTACACTGGACGTAGCTCAAGCTAAAAGTAAGGGCATGGAGTCCCAGAGGCTCGGATATCGCATTCACTGAGCCTTTGGACTGACGTCTGTTCTTTCTCTTTTCTTCCTATATGCTTTGAGTTGTCACATTATTTAGGTCAAAGCCAACTAGTCATAAGTCTGTCTGGGCCGCTGAGGATTGTATTGTTAACACTCCAGAACTAAAGCTGACATTTTGATCCATTTATCCTTTCACAGTTTCTATAAAAGTCTTTTTTCCTTGGTTCATCAATATAATGAATTTGACACATTAACTATTGGCTATTAATGCAGCATTTGTAATCTGAAAGTTTTTCTACGTATGTGAAATGCTAGTCACAAATCTTTTGACTTTTACAGTCTAGCTGATGGGTTTGTGTTGCTGGTGTAAGTTTGTTTGTTTGCTGTGGCCTTTACTCCCTTTTGCTGTCTCTGGAAATAGATTGAACTCTAAATGGACTGAGGCAGTAAAAATTTAATATGGCGTCTCTTATGGTGTCTCCAGAAGCGTTACCTCTTTCTTGCAATTGTGTGCACTTTAACTGAAGAACAGAGCAAGAAGAGGCTGCTGTTAAAAGAGCTTTACACACTGATGCACCGGAATAAACTTTGGGTATTCTCTGGTCGACCTAGCTTTTGTTCAGTAGGAAGATTTTTTTTTGACACTTTTGATTATCCTGATTTTTTACTATCTACAATGTTCTGGTGATGTGGTGATGGTTCTGGTTCTTTTTATTTGGTTAGTTGGGGTCACTGTAATAAATTTTATTACTGGTTATGTCCTAATATTGGGGATATATATAATTTTAATTACCTTTGCCATTTGCTAAAACACTAATAATTTGATAAATGCTGAAGTTAAATATCATAGCAAATCTTAAAATACATTATAATATTGTGATCCCTATATCTACTTTTTATTTTGAATTTACATTTACATTTGTACATTTATATTTGTAAGTTTTTTAAATATTTATTTATTTACCTCTCTTATTCTTACCAATCTGTGTAAGTGTATATGTGAATAGTGTACCTCGGAACTTCATCATCAAATACTCCATTATAACATTGTTTTAGGGCACTGGAATCACCATGATAGAGTACATTGAGACGATCAAGCTTGTTTAATATTTCACAATATTAAAATTAATAAATAAATAAATAAATACCATACCGTAGTTTACACAGGACTGACGGGAAATGTGCATTGATTCACTTTTGTGATGTTAAGAGAAAATAGTGTATCACTTTGATAAAATAATACAAAAACAGTATAAATTGACATTAGTTTTTTAGAAACGTCAAACAAAAATAAGGCAAAACTGGAAAAGTGGTATAAACCCTATTTCAGAATGACTAGCATGAAACATTTGCCTTTATTGAGGGGTTAAAAGTAACCAGGGGTTAAGCGTAGTGTGCAAAGCCTTATGTTGATTTCGAAGTTTTATTAGCTAATCTTGCCGGACATCAGCGAGAACTTGTGGAGAATGTTTAAGTTTTGGTTTATCTTTGTTTGCTCTGCACTCCGAAGAGGTGGAATCATGAATTAAACATCCCCTCGTCCCTCTCTTACTCGCTGTCTGTTTGTCATCTACCTTTTGTCTTAGTGTTTATTCAAAACAAACACAGAAAGAAACCCACACAAAGATCTCCTAGCACATGTATTGATGGATCACTCATCTTGAGAGGCAGCATTCATCTTTTCCTTTCACGCTTTCCCCTAGCATTATCTGTGTAGGAGTTTCTGGATGCTTCTCGGTATTGCTCAAGCCGTAGCGCCGATCTCATGCAGGTTTTGTGTCCGAACAGTTTTGGAACCATTTTCATTGAAGATTCATATGGCCATAAAGGACTTTCTGTCGAAATCCCTGACCAACGTCCACCATTTAAAGCCATAATCTGTGTTTTTATCCCAACGGGGAGATTTTTTTCTTTTCTCGTGTTGTTACAGTGAATGAGCCATTTGTTCTCTTTTGTACCTTGGCGGTTCGATGAAAGACTGCAAAGAAAGGTAGGAGAAGTTTTAGCTGGCAGATTCACAAATAACAACCGTTTATGTTGCCAGATAACACGTGTTTCCTCATGGTTGACGTGAGACGGGTGTTCTTGTGGAATCAGATCCAAACTTCCACAAGGTCTACAAGGCCTTCTGCCCTTCATTAACGCAGCTTGCTTTGCTTTAGACGTGTTGTTTATCTGAGGCTGTAGTAAGTATGGCGCCAGATGCTGCAGCGAGCTTGGAGAAGATGGTTTCTGACGTGTTTTCTGACAGGTTGCGGTCTGGCACAATATGCCTGGAGGAAGGTGAGACTTTATCTGTGCAGTGATAATGTGTTTTTAGGGGTTTTATTTATAGGAAAGACCTGAAATAGCTCCATAGGACATTAAGTCTTTTTCAACTAATTGGGATGCAGTTCTCGTGGGAGCCTGTTGCTCGGTCATGTTGTAATAGAGATTTATTGGATGGGATTATTTTCAGCTCTGCTTACTCTCTGGATGCATGCTGGGACAAATAGATGGCATCGCAGCTTTAAGCCACCTTCAGATCTTGCGGAAGCTACTAAATCCATTTCCACTGGCCGTTTTTAGCAAGGATCCATAGTGGAAATGGACGTTTATAGACTTCACCTGATCTCTTGCAGAGAACATTTCAGCTTTCTTGTCGCATCAGATCTGCTCAGATGAAAGTGTTTGTATATATTTAGGTATGGATTAGAGGTTATATGATATGAGTTATTTAATATCTGACGCACATGCTGATATTAATACAGAAGAGTGGCTGATGGTCTAAGTGTACTGACCATCAAAATGCTATAGAATATGATTTACAATCATTTTAAACAAAGAAATGTTGTTCATTGACGATAAGATACATAAGATTAATTCTTAAAAATAAGATTAGTATGCATATATTGTAAACATTTCTCTCTCTATCGCTCTCTCTCTCTCTTTCTACATATATATGTGTGTGTGTGTGTGTGTGTGTGTGTGTGTGCTTATTTTAATTAATAAATAATGTTTTTTAATAAATACATCTTAAATAATATTAATAACAATATATTTATATCGTTATATATACTAATAATAATATTATTTTTCACTTTATTTTTTTGTGTTGAATTTTATTCAGCAAAGATGCATTTAATTGATCAAAAGTGACAGTAATGACTCTTATATGTTGCAAAACATTATTTTTCAGATTCATCAGAGAATCAAAAATGGGTCATTGTTTACACAAAAATATTAAATATCAAACTTTTTCAAATGTTATCATAACAAAAAATTCTTGAGCATTAAGTTTTAAAATTTTCTGAAAAATCATCTTTACAAATTACAGGTATGATATAAGTAATAATATCTGCTAAAAAAAGAAAATAAAGAAAAAAACATTTTTAGTGTTTTTGCTATAAAACATATAACCCAATTTTAAACAGTTACTTACGATTATGTAAATTTAAAGATACATTTTATCCAACTTTACTCATAATTCCCTCAAATATATTTAAAAACAAAACATCTCTACTTATGAGATTGTGTCGCACATTAGTCTCGTTCGTGAGTAAGGACTAGAAAGCTGACAGCGCTAGTTGAGCAAATAAGCAGTAGAGGCGTATTCCATCAATTGTGAATGTGTCTGTGTATATGTTAGAATAATTAGCTGAATCTGACCTGTAGCACCTATTCAGATCTCAACTCCTACACTCATCAGTGAAAATCCATGTTTAATTGGATCCAGCGTCTGATGAGCACTTTATCACTGGGCTAACGGTGTCCACTCATCATCTTTGTATGTTTTCTTCTGAGCTCCCAGGCCGTGTTTACACTGGTGCACACTTTCCTGTCCTCCTCTCCGTTTCCTTTATAATTGACACGTATGTCCTTGGATGCGGTCTGACCTTAAAGCCTCTGAGGGAAGCGTCCCAAGGACGACTGTCATCTTTCATCACATAAGTCAGAGAGATTCGTACCCCGACGCAACTTCCAGAGCATCCTAACAAACCCATCCACCATGGACGCAATCTTCAGAGATTCAGGATATGGCGTTCCTCTGTCACTTACTCCCTGATATGATCGTTTTCATCAGTATTGTAGAGCTGCGGCTGATGGAGTAGATCTGACGCTCCAGAGACCCCAGAGATCGTCCATCTCAGGCTTTCACAGGCATTCATTTAATGTTTCATGCCAGATGCAGCCTGACCTCTAGATGCGTATCCTCAAATGTGCCTCTATTAAAAGTTGCCCTGTTGAGGGGAGAGAGGAACATATGTATATATTGCTTGGTCATGGCATTGCGCGGGAATTGCAGCATATCAACGTAATGAGCAGACAAACACTGCACACTTTTTACAGTTTCAGTGCTGATTATGGGGCAAAAATGGTAGAATTCAGTGAAATGCATTTGATCATGGAAATACGAATCCAGTTAGAGCCGTTTTGGACACACTTAACTGAATACACGTAACAAAAATTGCAGGCTTCTATCAGCACCGGTAGCCCAGTGGTTAGTATGCCAGCATATAGGGCAGCTGTGCTCGCTGAAACCAGAGTTTGATTCCCATCTTGAGGTCCTTCGCCGATCCCGCCCCCTCTCTTCACCCAGCGCTTTTGATTTGACATTCTTTAGTCGTTACATAATTCCCATACTTCCCTTTTCTTTCATTTCATAGATTGGATGCTTGTATTAATACACTGAAATGTAGAAAATAATAATGATAAAGAACGAGCTGGTCTGTCTAATATCTAATAATAGGTTGAATGAAAAAAAAATCAAATACGCAAGTAAGGTTGAGCTGATTGTGAATGATAGGCATTGAACTTTTGTGGAAGTCTGTTGTATTTACTGCAAGAATTCTGCCATAGCAGGCCTGGTAATGAGCATCGGCAGTTCAGAAACTCACTGCTGCTTCAAACATCTCGCCTTTTAAAGGCAACCAAGGACTCATTGTGCGGCGTGTCGTCTCCTTTTGATGTGATGTCACATTAGTAATAATTGTGTGACAAAGGGTAAAGACTTCTTGACGGGCCTTCGTTCCGCTCATCTTTGCGCAAGCCTAATTATTTCAGGTTTGATGGTGTGAAGTGGAGTTTGGACCTGTTCTGTCAACGTATTTGTTGCCGGTTACAGTTGAGCGAGCAAAGACACACAGGTCTTTAGAGACTACAACTTCAGCTTCCATCACCAGTCATCCAGGCAGGGATTTATTAAAGTCATATCACCTGGGTAGCAGCACTTAGTATGCAACATGGCATAGCACCCGGCTTAATTAAATTACTGACAAGGAGTTTGACTCTTTAATTGTGTCACTATCTTCATGATTAGAATAGGAAGATTGTTGGGGGCCTCTAGGTTAATTCAAGATCATAGCCTAATGAACCTGACAGAGTTTTACCATCATGAAACAGGCGGGATGATGAAGGGGGCGGAGATCTCTTTTGTTTGGTTGTGTATCCATTTATTTATGTATCCATTTATAATTGAATAGGAAAATAAATTATATCACTATTTTTATGGAAATGTTACATATTACTATGAAAATATGGCCAAATGTTACTGCCATTATGACAAATATTTTTTCAACATGCTGTCCTAACAGCAACACATTAATATGTAAATTGATTACAGTGTACAGATACACTGTGTTTAATGGGGAAAAAAAAAAAACTTTTTAGGGAAATTCTTGCACACATATTGCATAAAGAAACTGTATATGAAATAATTACATTTTATATTTTATAGCATAGTTAAGAATCAGCTTCAAACAACATTTGGCACAAAAAAATCCTGAAGCCTAAAAATTGTGTAGTGATTTAAAAAAAAATCACATTGTTTTTACCTTTATGATGCCTATTGATGCCTAAATCCTAATGCCCTGACATGAAAAAAATACTTAATTTACAAAGCTTTTTTGGCATATATATATATATATATATATATATATATATATATATATATATATATATATATATATATATATATATATATATATATATATATATGTACAGTATATATTTATATACATATATATGTGTGTGTGTGTGTGTGTGTGTGTGTGTGTATATATATATATATATATATATATATATATATATATATATATATATATATATATATATATCTATATATCTATCTATCTCAGGCTTCTGTGGTTCTGGGAGAGCTGCAATATGTTACATTCATGTTTTAAACATAGGAAAGATGGCAGATTTTTTCAGCACCATTACCCAGCGTGACCATCTCTTTCATTTCTTTCCTTGGTGCCACTGTGCTGGAGACTGGTGACTGTTTAAGGAACTCTACCCTGTTAATTGCCTCATTTAAAATCAAATTCCACCCCTCGCTCTTGAGAAGAAATTTGATCATTACCCAGGAGATTTTTTTCCTATTTCCGAGGGCATCAATGGATCATCATATCGTTTCTTTTGCTTCAAGCTTATCAATAAATCAGGCCATCTGTGGAATGTAGTTGGACTCTTATCTTATTAAAAACTCATTGACTTGTGTGTGGTTCAGCAATGATTCATGATTATTTAGTAAGTGATATACACCTCATCCTATCTAACTAATTCACTCCTGTGTTGCGATTGAAATAGTTTAATTGCTTAATATTTCTGAATTGTTGGATGGAGATGATACGCTTGAGTTTAAGATGAATTAATGGTCTTCTTGATTATATCTATTTGACTGGGTGACTTAAAAAGGTTGCACTTCAGATTTAATCAGCTATTGGGGTATGTTATTCAAATTTCATTTCTAAATATGTTTTGTTAAATAAAAAATATAATTAAAGAAAACAGTTGAAAAATACAGTAAATACAATAATTTTTGATCATTTATATTTTACAAAATATTTTTTTATTTCATAATTTTTAAAATCTTTATTATTATATCTTTGTTTTTTTTGTTTTTTTTTGTTTTTGTTTTTTTTGTTGCTTTAGTTGTTTTATTTATTAATTTATGTTTTGGTGACCATAAGAGATCTTTTTCAGAAAAACTTTACAAATCTTACAACTTTTACAGAATAATCTATCTTTCTATCATAGTTTATGTGCATATCTTATTACAAATGTATCCACCTATTCTGAGTATTTAAGTAGTTTTGTGCACATTTTGGAATGTTTATCTTGGTGCATTCTGAAATTATGTAAATGGAAACCCAAGTACTGTTGCTTTAAGTTTTTTACTGTAACTTTTGCATTTACAAATACATGCGCTATTCAGACATTCAGAAGCACACACACATAAACCTATGGAAGAGGACACAGTGCTTTGGAAAAGTGAAATTGTGGATGCCTTGGGTTGTGGGGGTGAAATTAGAGTAGAGCGGTGCATGACTTGTGTAGGTGGAAATCGCCTCGCCGCCCTGAACTACAGAGTCCCTTTGACTCTGTATGTACTGTGTATCTGTCGCTGTACTGCTGTTACCACAAAACTCTCTGAATTCTCGCGGCAGACTTCATTACGCTTCGGTTAATGTGTCTGTGCCAGTTATTTACCTCTCCTTTGCCTTTTGGGATTGGTGTAGCTGTAAGACAATCAGACGAAGGTATTGATTGAAGTGGGATAAATCAGCTTTGTCAATGAACTCTGAGTCCGACCGCAAACTGGCGTGAGATTAAATCAGCTTTATTCACTATGGCAGCTTTAAGTACTTGTATTAATGGCTTTAAACGCATGATAATGTTGTCGGCTGCCTGTTATTTTACTTAACGGCCATTAAAGGAATCACAGGGACAGTTTCACTTTACAGCACCTCTCGCTTACACAGCTACGATCATTATGTCTGAGAGTCCATTATTAACATCTGCTAAAAATAATCCTCTGGCCAGGGGAGGCTGCAGGCCGTTGGATGGAGGCCATGACAACGCCTGTCCGCTCGCATTAGCCACTGCCCATTGCCTTGCCAGCAGTCGTCCCGGGTGGACCCATCACTCCCCAGTTGTGATGGGTGGAGGACGCTCATTGTGCAATCCTGCGGCCGGGCAGCTGTTACCTGGAGCTGCGTTGTGGCGATACGGATTGTTTGAACAGGGAAAGAGAGGCTGGTTTTGTTTTGAAGACTTTTCGTGTCGTCTCTCCCGCTTTGACGCCCATTTATTTGTGAGTGAGTGTGCGTCTGCGAGGGAGCTGATGAATTTTATGTTTCCTCAGTCACTGAAGCATTGCATGTGTTGCAGTCTGATTGGGTGCGTTTATGTGCAAGCATTTAGACGATTACGTTTAATCCAGACATGGTGCAGTAAAATGGTCTGTCTGCAGTCATTGTGAAATTGCTGCATGACACCATTCTATCACTGTCAGTCAGATGTATGTCGATTAATATCAGGTTATGATGAACAGGAATGCATAATGTATTGTTATTTTTATTGTTACATACAATATGAAGAGTTCATTTGCAAACACCGATAAACCGTTCTTATTTTCTGATTTTTTTTTTTTGGCATTCAAAGCAATGTCGATCAAACTGCAGTTGGGTTGTTTTGATTAAGTAATAATAACTTGAATACAGGTAATTTACAAAATTCTTTTTTTTTTTTTTTTTTTTTTTACATATTAAACATTTGTCTTATAGCAAAAGGAGATATCTAACATGTATTAGGGTAAAAAAGGGTAGGTTTTAGGTTTAGGGTTTAATCTTTGTAATGTCTTCAGATGACAATGACATAGATCATGTGATCAGAGACTATATGGATATGATTACATGAAATACTCAGAACTTTTCCTTTACCGTTCAGTGAAAAAGTTTCAGCTTTTACTTTCCTTTTACATTCTGTAGAAGATAGTACAGGTTCATAAGTTTCGTCCAAATTATCCATCCTTGATTATTTTTAGTCAGTTTTGATGAAACTCCTCTCAGGTAGCTTGTCTTTTGGAAGTAAAAGTAGCCTTTTCACCGGACCTGAATACAGCATGCTGATTCGCTAAAATGGAATTATCAGCTTCTGTTCGAAAAACAACAAGGGCACTTGTGGGCTGTAAAATGTGAACTCAGGAAGCCTTGAAACTGGATAATACCAGCTTTTTTGACAAAACTTGTTCAGATCACACTACATGTGGAGAAATATGCACGTCAATCAGCTCACTTTTTGCCTGTGTGTTTCTGGCTATTAACATAGTTTTAAGTGGAATCGCTCATATTTGCTGCTGTTTTTACAGTAGACATTGTGTCTAAGCAGCTTTACAGAAAGTCAATGTTATTACCTCTATGCCTTATTTATAGTGTTGTTTAGTATATAACAGCGGTACAGTGGTGCACAGCTGTGCATTCAAGGCAATTAAGATATTTTAACAATGATCATTAATGTTCTATTAAGAGATTTAAATTAGTTGTAAAGGAGTTAGCTGTTCTAAAAAAACTAATGAAAATATAATCATTTGTCGCTGAATGAAAAGTCTGATTCTCAAGCGCACTTGAGCATTCAAAAGTAATTAAGGGATGTAACTAATGGTCAGTTTTGTTCTATGCAAGAGTAAACAATAAACAATTTTCAAGAAGCATCAATTAAGATACAATCCCTTGTCTAGAAAAAAGAGTCTGATGTAAGTTTAACGTTTTCCAAATTTAATTAGCAAGGAAAGCAAAACGAGAATAAAGAAAAAAGAGCGAAGGGGAAAAGGATGTTTTAATGCTGTCAAGTTGATACTCTATACTCCACGCCTCTGAAATTACAAATCTTTTTGGAATCGACTACGAGCCATAGAAAAGGTTATAAATGATTTAACGCAAAAGATAAAAAGAAGTTTACTTGTTGCCTTGGTTTTGGTTTTTTATTATTATCGTTCATACGTAAACCTTTGGGTTTGATGTTTGACAGTCTTTGATTGTGGATGCAAGCAGTCAGTCTGTTTGATTGTGATGTAAACTGACTCTGACGCTTGTGAAGATCTAGAACGCTGTAGTCAGTGGCGACTGTTCTCTGCATGCGTGTGTGTTGTCTTCACGCTAACGTGGTTGTATGATCACGCATTGGATTGCGTTGTGCTAGTTCTGATCTTTCCTCCCTGTTAAACGCACTGAAATGCACATATACACACACATAGAAAACTTCTTTCTTCTGCCCCAGTTCTGTCACGCTGCCTGTGAAGTTCTTGCGCATCGATGGGGGAAAAGGAAAAGAAACTATTCTGATGGTGTCAACTGGCCCCTTTTTATAGCGTTTAGTACAGCGCCTATGAAACCTGCACCCACCCTCCCCCACTTTATATGGCACATGACTGACATTTCATTTGAACTGAGAATCTCTGCTAAGTTTTAATTAATCAAAAAGCACAATGCTTATCTTATCAGCTGATCGTTTTCATTTTGATTACGGGCTGGCGGGCGGGAAGACTGATCCTCAGGAGGAATGGACCCCTAACTGCAGGCAGGCTGATGCTTATCGGACTGTTTGCAGAGCTGGGAGAGACCAGCTGCCCTCAAGCAGGGCCGGCCCTCAGGTTAAGGGCTTAAGACACCGGCAACCTCAAGAAACCCTCCTGTGGTTCTTCTTATCTCTTCTTATCAAATGCAATCTCTCTTAGATAAAAGGCATTTGTTTAGAGCTTTTATTTATCAAAGCCTGCCACGCTCTGTGATGGACTCTGAGGTGGAAAATATTCTGTAATTCTTCACAAAAATGAAAGCACGGGCATGACAGGCGTGCATGTGTTCACTTGAGTAACGGAAACTAGACTTTTACACCGTCTGTGTATGTGAGTGTGTCTTGCCGTGCAAAACGGAAAACTGAATCTTTTGTGTTGTTGTTGCCAGGCTGTTGCTATGTGGTTGCTAGGGTGTTTGGTTGATGCTAAATGGTCCAACCAAATCTTTGTTGTATTTTTGATGAACCCCCCCAATATGATGATTCCCTTGCAGGCCTATTAAAATCTAATACAATATTTAATATTTTAGTTAATATATGATATATTACACATTTATTTATTTGTTTGTTTGTTTATTTATATAGTATAAAGTATAAAAACCATACAGAAGTAATATAGTATTATTAATAATATAGTAAGTAATAATTAATATGTTATATATTGACTGAGTTAATCAATGTGTGTGATGTTTATGTATATCTATATAGAGAGAGAGTTAAAATTAATTTCAATCTCATTTTTGATGTGAGATATAAGAATGTTTCATAAGTGTAAACACCTGTTTAAACTGAAAAAAATGTGTTTGTGCAAAATAAGATTTGTTTATACATTTTTTGTATAAATTACTATTGAGTATTTACCTGTTTCCTTTGAATTTAAGTAAATATGTAAAATTGTATTGCATGCAATATATATTGTATATATTATAAATATAATATGTTGGAAAGTATTAGTATCAGTTTATTTGATTGTATACCTCTGGATGTATATGTGTGTGTTTGTATGTTTCAATATCTAATAAATTAATATATGTTTGATTAATGCAAGTATAAATACCCATATAAACTGTAAGTATAATGTAAGTTTAAAGACCCATTTAAACCCATTTAAATATGTGTTTATATATATTTGTTTATATACACTTTTTATGATATTTGCTGCATGGTTTCTATGAGATAAGGTAAGAATTTCTGCAGCAGGATTCTGTAGATTATTATAAACTCAAAACCCTCAGAGTACAACCAATCTTTCTGTCAAACTTAATCAGCATCTAGGAAAATGATCAAATCTAGTCGTTCTCATTGAGACAAACGCTCTCTCACACACATACACACATAGGCATTCACAACTGTAAACTCCTACTATTTCTCCAAGCCCACTGTTTCAGAGCAATAACACAATAATGGAAACCATTTTCTCTCTAACAGTTCCTGGAAAGACATTTATTTCACTTTAACCTCCGTATGTTAGAGATGTTCCGGGTAATGGTGCAGGTCTGCCAGCCTACAGCATACAGTATAAGTCCTGTTTCACCTAGTGTATAACAGAAGTGTGAAACTCACTCTTCTACTCTCTCTTTTTCCGTAGGGAATTCGGTTGGAGAGATCCTGAATTACCTGAAGTCATTCAGATGTTGCAGCACCAGTTTCCCTCAGTTCAGTCCAACGCAGCGGCATATCTGCAACACCTATGCTTCGGAGACAACAAGATTAAAGCTGAGGTAAATATAACTTTATATGACGGGTAATCATCATGTACCTGCTTACAAAGGGCACATTTGTAGGCAAAATCTGTTCAGAAAGCTGGTGGTGTGGGATCTGAATGTTGAGTTTTGGCACAAATTTTGTGTTACCTTGGGATACTCTTGTTGTTGAATACTTGCTGAAAGATTTTTATTGATATGTGTCATTGTGTGAAAAGAATTTTGTACGTACCATTGACAAATAAATCGCCCCTTTATTGAATTTTGATGCCAGGTCTCTAATGGTAGATCTCCCAGCAGTAAGTTTTCACAATTATGAAAAGTGCCTTGGATTGCACCAGTAATTAAGCACTAATAGCACAGCCAAACAATACACGGAAAGCTGCATATTGACAGCCGTTCTCCACACAGCAGCTCTATAATTGTATCCCAGAGGCTTAAGAGAGGCTTGGAGGACAAGGAAATTAAATTTGGAGAATAAATCTGCGGGAACAAAACAGCAACAGAGGGAGAGACGAGCTAGCCGACAAACTTTTAAATGATATTTAATGAAAAAAAAACACACACACACAAACAGTGAGAGCCAAATTAGTTTATCCAGCGATGAGCTCCACTTCAAACCAGCATTTTTCTCCATCTGAAAAATGTCTTATTTATTAAGAAAAGACACTAAATGAATCCCCCTGCTTTCTTTGATCCGCCTGTTCATCAATTTCACCACACACTGAAATGAACTTGTTTCATGTTTTTCTCAAAAAATATTTGGAAAAATGTTCCATCATGATTGATTAAATTTGGGCCTATACAGTATATTTAACTTCTCTATGGATTGCCATATTTTTGTCTTGGAAATACAAAATTAGTATATAATATTCAATGCTCTCTCTCTCTCTCTCTCTCTCTCTCTCTCTCTCTCTCTCTCTCTCTCTCTCTCTCTCTCTCTCTCTCTCTCTCTCTCTCTCTCTCTCTCTCTCTCTCTCTCTCTCTCTCTCTCTCTCTCTCTCTCTCTCTCTCTCTCTCTCTCTCTCTCTCTATGAACAACTGGTTATAAAGCGTATTTTAAAAAAGCAACATTTGCCAAACCCTGTTCCCAAATGCGTAATAACAGTGATTTACAATAAAAATTAAAGCATTGTGTTTTATTCTATTGTCTATTTATTTTGTTTTTTACATTTATATTTCCTTCGGTTCATGACCCAATCAGAACTGAACTGCAGCCCACTTTTAGGTCATGACCCACCAGTTGAGAACTACTGCTCTACTTCACTCCACAGTCATCATATCTGAGGTCTCTAAAAATGTCAAACATTCATAGTTCATGGACCTAACACATCCAGTACTTTCCGCAACTCATTCTATTATGCAACAAGCCTATGTTGGTACAATTTATTCCACATTTGTAAATGTTTATATCTATAGGTTTTCTACACTGTCCTAAATGCTTCTGCACCTGCATTCCCAGTTAGGTGGAGGGTTTTATTTTTTGTCCCTGATACAGTACCATCTGAAGTTAATGTCTAAACCCTTTGAACACGGACAGTTTCTCCATCTAAAATGACATCAAGGACTGCAGAAAGAGTGCAACAGATGAATTATGGAAAATTTATTGAAGAAATCTATATGGTGCACATTGTGCTGGTACTGGACGTGTAGTGTGTGTGTGCTTGCTTTGTAAAGCAGTACAGTTAATTATATGTGACAGTTCTGCAGCAGATGGTGCCGAAGCCCTGAACAAGTTATTTCACCCCTGCCATTCTTTTTCCTCAACATACATATACATAAATGCTTTCACATTATGGAGTGGATAGTGAAAAATGACATCAGTCAACATCACAATGGTTTCAGCCCTGGTAATGGCTTTTTTTTTCACTTTTTTCCCTTACTTTTTGCATAATATACCAGTCAGACTACAACGAGTGATTTATTTGAAGGCTTTTTAGTGTATCAAAACCATACAGCATGACCAGTCCAACCAATTCCTAACAAATGACTCTTATAAGATGGCTCTTTTTACCAACTAAAACACATATGCTTACAATGATATATAGCTATAAAGGAATAGTTCACCCAGAAATTAAAATTATGTCATCATTTACTTACTATTACTACTATCCTGTGGCAAAACACAAGATATATTTAGCATTAATCTCTCTCTGTCAGTGTTTCATGTGGTGCACATCAAGATTGTGTTCTTGGTCCACTTCTGTTTTTGTTAATGTTGACAGTAGATTATGAAAAATACATTCAGATACAATACTTTTTTTCACAGATGAAACAGTCATACAGGTTTGGAACTAAAATGCTATAAAGAACTGGCTCGTAAAAAAAATTAGTTTAATTATCATTTGGACTGTTCTCATTGTATGGTTTTATTTGCGAAAAAAAATTAAATTTTTAAATTACATTTTTTAAATCTTTAAAATTAACTTAAAATCATTTATTTGGGAATTAGTTGGACTGGTGTGGTTTTAATTGACTGAAAAGAAAATATAAAAATTATTTGTTTAACAATCATTTGAACTGTTTCCGTTCAGTAAAAAGAACCTTCTAATATAGCCATCTTTTCATAAATTAGCCTGCTCTTGTCATTTTATGTTTTTATGTAGATTCAGTAGCAGTGTTTTTAAAATAACTCATGAAGTTATATTTTATTGCGGTATCCTGTCCTCACCCAACTTAATTGGCCATCCCACCATCATTTTCTCAAAATATATCACATTACGGAAGTCAAACGGGTTGTAAAGGCAGTTTCATATTGACATTTTTAAAGATAGATGTAAATGAACTTTAGCCAGACAGGAACTAGCGCACACACTGAAGCCGACTGGGATGGGAAAGGAGAACGGCTATCAGATGACAGAGCAGTATCTCCCGCAGCAGAGGTGAGGAGAATACTGATTAGCCCTGCATTTCAGCGAGGCAGCCTGAGCTCTGATGTTTATGGCCTTCTTGCTGAACTACTGGCCAAGTGCAAAGGCAGCTCTTTCTCGTCCTCAGCTGGCCACTATTTATAGCAGGTGGCTCCAGCAAAAGCTCCCCAGGTCTGTCTCTTGTGCAGCCCGCCTCTGGCTAAAGTTCAGCTTTATCAGCCCTTTTGGAGGGAAAATCTAATCCGTCAATATCCATTTGCACGTGCGCTCTAGAGTCAAAAGCAAGCACTTCCTTCCTGTCCGCTCATGCCTCTAATTGAATACCTCAGCGTCTCCGTCGCTTCAGGACTATGTTAACACTCAATTACTTTCTTAGCTGCACAGAGTTCACAAAAAAGCAGGACAAAGTGACTGTCAATGCACAGGTTTTTCTCATATTCTTGATAGAACTTGCCAGAAACCTCCCCAGTTCCTGTTTTTATCCTCTGTTGTTTGTCGCTTCCAAACATCTGTTGCTTGCAAACATGCTGTAGTCATGATAATTAATTGTGTTTCCTCTATATAATGTTTTGTGTACTGGGGCTGCATTCTCAGAAGTGCGAATCTCACCGCATGAATGAAATGAAGGCTTTTGTGCTGTGACGCACATGTCTGTCTGCCTCTCGGGATGAGCCGTGCCTTTGTTTTTCTGTCAGGTGTGCTTTGAATATTCATGCTGTACATGCGCTACAACCGGAAAACAGGAAGAAACAGGATGAGAAGTACCCTCATGGAATGGACTACTAGATCACTTCTCACCTTCAGACAAAGCCACACAAAGAAACGGGTTTGTAATCTCCATTGGAGTGAGTGGCGATGTAAACCCGGAGAGCTGATCTGTAGTGACGCACTGTTCAGAAGCACATCTGCCAGGGCTGCTCCTGCACTCATCTACAGCTAATGCAGCAGGGTATTGTGTGTGCCAGTTGGCAGCAGGACAGGAAATTGGAAATTCATAGTGCAATCACTTGATGAATCTGGAGATAGACACAGGTGTGACTTTTTCTTAATAATTTAAACCTGCTAGTTTTATGTTAATTAGTTCAAAACGTTTATGGTTGTATATTGGGATCAATATACAGCAAATTAAGCTGCCAAATAATATCCAAGAAAGATACTGTTATTTTTTTATTGAATAATATCTTATAATATCTTGATATATTTTTTTGTTTGCATGTTATTCCAAACCTGTACTATGTTATTTGGGCTACTTTTATGATATCTTTTCATTTTATGGAATTTATGGATCTTTTTCGTTTTATAGAAAATGGCATTTTTTATTATTTTTAATATATACTATTAAAGTATATAAGGAAAAATATTTCTTTATTTTTATATGTTTTATATTTAAAGTTTTAAATGTTAGTAATTGCGTAATACTTCTCAATTTAGCTTACATTTATATTATTTTAGTTTTAGTTTATATAGTCCTTAAATTTATTCTATTTTATTTATACGCTATAGCAAAATTTTAAACTTATGTTTTTCATCTAATATTTATTTCATTTTACTTTGTTGTATTTTAGCTTTGTTTCATTTAATGAAAATGTATTTATTTTAGTTTATTTTACTACTATTTCATTTATTTCACTTTATTTAACGAAAATGCTTTTTTACAGTATAATTACAATACAGATGGAAAACAAGTTTAGGTATTCTGGCAAATATCTCCTTTTGGGATTCACAAAAAAAATCAGACGGATTATAGAAAGATCAGAAAATATTGGCAGAATGTGTTTTTTGAGGGAACAACTCATGAAAGATGATAGCGGCTATCAAGATGAGAACCCTATGGTGAATTGATGTCAGATCGTGTTGTTTTTCATAGCATTCAGTAACGTACTTTTTGTAGTGTGGTCTCATAATGAACTTGGCTGGCTTTAATTGACTTTAGTGTAGAACAGCAAAGCTCTGTTGATAAAGATTTACTCGCACCTCTCAGTCTGTTTAGCTGTCTGAAGAGTGATTCATTCTCCGGCTCCCTTAAGTATTGATTTTTCAAATACACTGTTATGGATTCAGTGCCTCCTATTTGTTCATTTATCCTCCAAATGATCTCATGGGCTGACACTAAGCTATTTTGATGTGACTTAACACTGAATTCAGACTTTCTTTCTTTTATTCATTTATATGAGGCAGCGCTGTTGAATGTCAAAAGGGAAAGGTCAGCATTTCGAATGTCTTCCGAATTTCGAATGTTGAGGCCAAGGCCGCTATGTTCTCACTGACCAATAATTCTTGATTAGATCGATTGAGGTCTCATTCAAATCAGGAGTTCATGTTCAAAATGTAAATATGAATGAACTTTAAAAGCCTTTTTCAGTTCGCTGGGGCCTTGAGTGAACAAAGATTCATTTATTTAAACTTTGTTCTTATCATGTAACATTAAAGGAACAGTTCACCCCAAAAATGTAAATTCTGTCATCATTTACTCATCGTTGAGAAAATTCAAACAACTTTGGTGTTACTCAAAGGTGCATAAATGATAATAGAATTTTCATCTTTGGGTGAATTATTCCTTTAAAACTGACCTAAAACATTTTACCTGGTCATTTTGCTACTTTTAGATGCCTTTTATATAGATTTTATCGTTCCCAAGTTCTCAACCCAGACCTAAAATTTAAAATGCACATCACTCATTACCTTCTATCTGTCTGTTTCTCTCAGATACGGAGGCAGGGGGGTATTCAGTTGTTGGTGGACCTGTTGGATCACAGAATGGCTGAAGTACACAGAAGCGCCTGTGGTGCCCTGAGGAACCTCGTTTACGGCAAAGCCAACGATGATAATAAAATCGCTCTGAAGAATTGCGGTGGGATTCCTGCACTGGTCCGCCTGCTGCGAAAGACCTCTGATGTGGAAGTCAGAGAACTGGTTACAGGTAAGAACTTCTGTGGCTTTGATATCAATTTGAGTTTTATATCAGTCGTTAATTCTCCTTATACATATATGCATGCTGTAGTAATTAATTACCAGTTTCAGACTTAAACCATGATGAGTAATGGGGATCTTCTCACCTAAACTACTGCAGTCAAACAGTTAAGTTCAAATGGGTTTTGATGATAGCAGGAGTGACATTTTCTTTTAATTATAAGTACAGAAAGCCCAAACTTGCTTGTCTAGTGATCTGTTTCAAAGTGGAAACTCATCTGAAATTCTTGCTCATGGATTTATTAATTATTTTCTTTTATTATTTAGAGAACAATGAACACTGGAGGGATGTTTGAATATTAGAGGACTTCATTTCTTTAGTACTTTAATATGTGACAGAAAACAGCATTGTTTTTTTCTAGCCACTTCATTTGCTCTAGTCAAGCATAGTGTTGAACTGACCATTGCATACTATATGTATATAGATTTAGATATTCTTTCCATTATTCTTTTTTTTCTTTTCTTTTTTCCAATTTCTTTTCTTTTATTTTAGTTGTGAAATCTGCTGTACCCAATTCAGTTTGTGTGCTAAAATCTCCCATTCTTTAATTTAGCAAATGACATAGAAAAATCATATTTTCTTCCTTCACCTTTTTGGGGATGAGGTATGGAAAGAGATGTTTTCAGAAAAATAAATCACCTGTCCCCCAAAAAAAAAGCATCCCCAAAGGCTTTGCATTCCCAAACATGTTTTTAAATTGTTTCTGTAACGGAATGGATAGACTTTGGAACGAAGCCACGCTGGAAATGCCTGCTATGCGCTGAATTCAGATTAACATATAAATTAAAAGCATTGCACACAGGGCACTTAGAGAGACTTCCTGTCACAAATTAATCAGCAAGCTGGAAGCCTCAAGGTCTTTGGCTGCCCAGAGGATTCTCATCCTCTCAATCTCAAGCAAAGCGGCGCATCTGAGTCATACTTTGCCTGCCTGTTTGACTCCGCAGAAATGTGCTTTTTCTCGACATACAGAAAGTAGATGTGGCCATATGGACCCAGGCAGACCTGATGGTCAGGTGTCCTGCCAACCTGCTGCCTGCGTCTGCTTCACTTCAAAGTCCAGGGAGGTTCACGCACGGCTTTTCCCAGAATGAGAACACAGAAGATGGAAGGAAAGGGAGATTCTGGGCAATTATTTCCGTATTGGAAAATGTTCATAGACAGTTCGACAACCAATGCCTTTAGAACTGCTATCTCATCTATGTAGCAAATTATCTCATTAAGGGAAATATTTCTAATTAATTATAACTGGTTGTAATTAATAATAACTATTTAGAATTAACTGTAGAAGAATTAACGTTACAATTATTTGATCTGTCCGTCAGACAATATAATCATAATATATATTAATATATCAATTCACGTGCATTACTAGCAGTAATTTAGCATGTAGCAAAGGATCAACATTCAGTGACTCAGAATTGTGAGTAGCACACAGAGACAATTGATTGTGAATATAAGGGATTTATTAAGTAAGACTATATCTAACATACAACAAAATTAAGCAAAATACACATATATACACGATGAAGGAAAGTAAGGACGAGAGAGAGAAAAGCAAAAGAATGGTAGTATATCACACCAATAAACCACAACCAAAGGAGAATCATCAAAGAATCAAGATTCACCTTAAATGGTTCCTTGCGTTGGTTTTGTTGCCTCTGCAAGAGTCCTGATGTGGTAGATAACAGGTTCAGGATTATTTCAAAAGACTAAAATGATCTTTTTAAGACATAAAGTCCCAAAGATCATATGATCCTGAGCAGATGCTACATCTATGTTATAAGTATTATTGGCACTGCCTTTCGGTGGCTTCATATCTCTCGGACAGTCAATAGTTTATTAACAATAACAGCCTTAATCTTGCTATGTCGTTGTTTCCCGTGGTGCACCTCAAAGATCTGTTCTTGGTCCACTTCTGTTTCTAATCCACATAACACAACTTCTTGGTCAGATCATTGAGAGTCATGGTGAATTAAGCATCTTAACTTTCATGATTACACTGACTATACACAAACCCATCTTTCTGTCCAGCCCAGTTCTGTTCATCTTCCCTTTTCCATCACATCCTGCCTACAAGATCTCAAATTATGCATGACTGAAAACTTCTAAAATTAAAACAGCAATACTGTTAAGAAATCCTTATTCTTTTCTAAACATGACATCTCCTTTTATATTGGCTGAGTTATGGTTAAGTCTTTACTTATTGTACATTATCTTGAAATGCTATTTCATACTAAATGATGCTTTTAACCTCATGCCAGCTTGTAAAATTATTTTTTCACCTTCACTATATTATTAATATCCGACCTTTACTAAACCCCAAAACCTCTGCAGCATCTATTCACTCTAAACATTTAAGACTGATTGTTTCCTTTCATTGTCAGATTTATACTTATTATGATTATTGTATTGAATATGATCATTGTCTTACTGTCAATTTCTGAGTATTTGCCAGTATTATGTAAAGTGTATTTGTGTAAGCAGTATAAATTAAACATATTATTTACCTTTCATTAATATCATTACCGCCTCTGCAAAATTCTCATTTGCAGCCACTTTGCCCTCGAAATTTGGTCCCATTTTTATTTTGCATCTACTTAAAAACTTCTAGGGTGTTGTTGCAGTTTGTGTTGTGTGGGCGCTGATATTGTGTGGTGTTTTATGAGGGAAGGATTGTGAAGGTTTATAACATTGACTCATCTTTTATCGTGTATCCTCGAACACTAAGACATATAGTTTTCCTAAAGGAACTTTTTAGAGGCTCTACAGAGCCTATGTGAAAGATAAATAGACGAGTGTTTGGCTTTGTAAGCACAACCGTGTGACCATGTTCTTTTATGAATCGTATGACTATAGAGAACAGATGGAATATTGGTCTGCACGAACAGGAAGCTCTCAAGAAACTCAGACAACAGAACATCCCCTGAGAAACTGTCTGAATGCTTTGGCAGTGAGATGTGTTTGAATTGCACTATGCAGTGTGATCGTATGCTGAAATAAGGGAGGATTCTTGCCTAGTTAGCCTAATTCCACTGAGCGTCTGCTTTTTGTCTCTTGCTGTATTGCTCTAACATACGGCCCTGTCCCAAATAGTGCACTTGATGTAGAATTGGAGTCTCGTGGCCTTTTCCTTTTTTTTAACCATATTTTATCCCTCTACAGTAAAAGTTTTTAGGTTAGAAAAGTCTTTTATGTTCACCAAGGCTGCATTTATTTCATTAAAGCAAAAGAAAACTGTAATATTCTGAAAGAATTCCGTTTAAATATTTATATTATAGTTCTCTTTTTTACTTGAATATATTTTAGAATGTAATTTATTCTGTGATGACAAAGCTACATTTTCATGCCATGACTCATTTTTACTAGATTTTCTGTGAGTAGAAAGTTCATTTATTTAAATTATATTATTATAATATTATAAATGCTTTTTTCTTTCACTTTAGATTAAATAAATTAATTAATTTATTTTTGCTGAATACAAATATTAGTTAAATAATTATGAAATGAGATTTTTATGCAGTATGTCAGAGAATATTATAGACATCACAGTGTAAAATTGAAAGAAAAGAATAGTGTTTGAATGAGAAAAGTGAATTCTCATAATAACCTGACACGCTTGTTAAACAATTATTGAAAAACGTACTAGTCCTTTGTTAGAGACTAACAAATGCCCTTGAATGATTGGTTCTATTGATCTATTATAAAGGCTTAAATTGTAGTCTGTAGATATTGCTTTAAGTCTCTAACAGATGATCTTAATATAGGCAGAAATTGTTACATGTAATATAATACATTGAAAAATTGCAGTATTCATCAATGACTGATGTGTTGTGCATCTCTTAACCTTAGGATTTGGGCTTTGTTCAAAACGATAACCTTACTGTTTGATCAAGTAACTAAGCTATAATGTTAGCTTTTCTATTTTAAGCGCTACTAATTAATTAAAACACTGTAAGTAAATAATTAACATCGGAGAAATTGAACTATTTATATCTGTTTCTACAGATTCGTGCAGTCAAGTGAAGCTGTCTGTGGGATTTTTGCTCGTACTGTGAGAGACCCTAGTGAAATGAAGCAGTCTAAATCTAGGCCTGTGTTCTGCTGGCATGAGATTTGATCTTGGTCAATGTCACCACTGACGACAATTATGTCCTTGTAGTGCTCTAGCATTGAGCCTTCCTCTCTTTCTCTTTCTTTCTCTCTCTTGTTCCCTCATGAGAAGCGGTCTCTGATTAGATACTCTCTCAGTTCAGCAATCAAGGTTGTTCTTTCCTTTTCAGAATGCATGCTTTTTTTCAAAGACTTTAGAAAGTGAAAGTCAAGAAGAAAATGAGCTATGAAAGACCGCTAGAAGTGTGACAGAAGAAGCGCACACTTTCATAAACATGTAATGGCCACGAAATCCAATTGATTTGTAATTGTAAGAGTGTGTGCAGAGATTTGCAATTAGTAAAAGAGCTTGTTATGCTGCTTGTTATTACAAATTAGTATTTCATATCATCACAATACAAAAGTTTGAGTCAGTGATGTTTAGACAGTATGTATACTTTTTATATAAATGTAAGGTTTTGTTTTTATGTTTCTGTATTGCAGTAAATATATTATATTAATAGTAATTTAAAAATGTATATACGTGTAAATACTATATATGCATAATCAATATTCACAGCACACATACATATATCATGTAAACAAAAACTATTATTTTGGATGTGTTTAATCATTTTAATAATTAATAATTTGACATTTAATTTGTATTATTTGTTTTTTAAGAGATTCATCCAAAAATGCATTACATTTCTTAAAGACTTTCTATTCATCGAAAATTCATCCTAAAAAAAAAATAATGCTTTTTACAAAAAATGATTAGGCAGCACAGCTGTTTTCAACATTAATAATACCTAATCAGAATATTAGAATAATTTAAGAATGATCATGTGACACCGAAGACTGGAGTAATGATGCTGAAAATCTAGCTTGGCATTACAGGAATAAATAGCATTTCATAAAATATTAGAAAACTTTTACATTACAAATTAGTACAATATTTCACACAGTTGCTGTTTTTATTGCTTTTTTCCCCAAACAAATGCATCCTTTGTGAGCATAACAGTCTTCCTTAGAAATATTTGTAAAAAATCTAAACTTTGTTGTTATGTATGTTATGTTACATTTTTGAAAGGGTACCACCCCGTTCAGCTTCAGTACAGCAGTTATCCAAATCATAGTATATAGTTTATTTCTCTTTCAGGTGGATTATTACTGATAACCTCAGTGAGTTTTTATATAAAACCGCTGTTTGACCTGCCCACCTTAGAAACACTAAGAGGTAAGATGTTCATCAGAATAAGCACAATGAAGTTTTCCACCAGCACATGCAGTTAACCACAGCCGCTTCTCCAGGGCTCTGTGTGTTTGTATGTGTGTGTTTGAGAGCAAGAAGCTGGTAAGGTCAACGTCATCAACTATTCAACTGCCACCTCTTCATAATGACTCATGAAAGTGCGTAGTTTCCTAAAGAATGGAGGGAGGTAGGGAGAGAGAGAATGGGGCATAGAAGGAGTGGAAAAGTGAAGATGAGCAAGTGGGAAAAATAGAAGTTTGCTCTGACTCATTTTGCGTATGTCCTTTGTAAAGATGATGGACAGTGGGAAGGAGCGACTGGATTGATGTTGAAGGTTGGCTTCATTCTAATAGGTCACATACGTGTTCCTCGATTCGTCATCACCGCTGTTTTTAGAGTTTGTCCTCTATTCTGACGTCTGCTAATTTTTTATAGCACTGAGTGACACAAAGTGGCTTTTAGCAGGAATCTCTTCACATTACAGGCAATAGCAGAACCCCTGCAAGGCTGCTCATTCAGTACAGCAGGAGGTGAGATTAAGCCAAACTTCTGTGTATGTACTTTTCAGGCTGTCTAAATCTCTCCTGAGTTCAATCATTGTCTCTCTCGTCTCTTTTGAAGCTGTCATGGTATTCACAAAATATTGGCACTTAATTCATAGCCATAAAGTAAAACCTTTTTTTCCTTTGCATTGCATTGAACTGCATTTCAAGCAATAAGCTATTTTTGTTTTGTTTTGTTTACTACAACCTCTCAGGTTGAGTTTAGTTAGTTTAGTTGAGGTTACTCTTTATATAGTGTGTGAGTGTGTGTGTGTGTGTGTGTGTGTGTGTGTGTGTGTGTGTGTGTGTGTGTGTGTGTTGTGTGTGTGTGTGTCAGACAAATCAGGAAATGAATTTGAATAATGACACAGGTATGACATAGGTATTACAAGGTGAAGGTGACTTTTCAGGACACTTTTCTGCCCCATGTACCCACTTTTCAAAATGCTTATAAATCTTACAAAATGAACTCTAAAAATGGCTGTAGTTACTTGAAAGAAGTAGATTTAGGCGTAGGGCTGGTGTAGGGCAATAGTACATAAAGTTTGTTCGTTATAAAAACCATTACGCCTATGGGATGTCCCCACTTTTCACAAAAATGAACTTGTGTGTGAGCATAGGTGGAGGGTGAACCATCTTCGGAAAATAAAGCTAAAGGAATCCAAATGTATTAAACATCATAAATATTTTAGACAAGAACCAGACATGGATGTTATGTAGGCTAGTAAAATGTGTTTAATGGGACTGAATCTGTATTTAACGTGATTCAAATTGAATAAAAACCTTAGAAATTGATAATTATATATCATTTTTATAGAAAGAGGCTTTGATCTATTGCAAGTTTAAACACTCTCAAAAAAGAAATATTGCTGTAATCACTGAAGCTGTAAACACTGTGAAATGATTCTGTTACATTGTACGTCTGCTCTTTATCGTTTACGAAGAAACAATTGTGAATTTCTGTCATAGAATGCGTGCACATTTAACAGATTAGTTTCAGCGATTACTCTTCTGAACGCTTCTGATTGCATTCCATAGCTCAACAGAATTGTATGTGATTGGTGAAAATGCACAACGCTGCAAAAATGCCTAAAATGATATACGGTGCAACATGAGCAGATCTTAATTTAATGTCCAATCAACACCGTCTATCCATTTTCACTTCATTAGCAACAGACATAATGGATTTAATTTGTTTGTACAGGGTCATTTTTGTTAAATTTAGTGGCATTTTACCCCCCACCAGCTTTAAACATGCTCTGCCTATGTGTGTGTGTGTGCTTTCATTAAGTATTGAAATAAAAAATATATATATTTAGCAATAAAATTTAAATATATATTTTTATGACTCGTCAATAATTTTATATTTTGCCACTATTCATCTTTTTTCTGATTCTCATATATTTTTTTTGCTTAACATCAAAGGTTGTGTGATGCATGTCAGAGTTGTTGGCTTTTTTTTTTTTTTTTTTTTTTTTAAAGGGAATACATTGAACAAATACTTCCAGACCCAAGGCCGGGGTGAAAAGTGGATGATCACTGTTGTGCTTTGTTAAACACTGTTTTTGTTTAAACGCTGCTAGTATTTTGTTTGCATAATCACTTTGTCTAAAAGCATTTGCTAAATTAATAAATATAATGCACATTTTCTGAATTTATAAGGCTTCGCCTTTCCCTTGAATGTTTTTTTAAATATTTCAGCAAATTTGATAATGCTTCCAGCTACAAAAATGTTATGTGTAGTTATGCATCTGTGGAAATAATGTAAAGTGAATCTAATAAAACAGGAGTATGCTAAAAGGACGCATCTGTTCCAGGTACTACACTGTTTTCTGATTAGAACATAATTGTTGTGTTTGGCTATATTTGTGTTTTTATATTAGCACGAAATATAAAATGTCCTGCAAAAATACATTTTTCTCCTTGCAGCTGCTAGGAATTAGAATGTTCTGGAGGTTTAGGATGAAATTAGAGATATCCTCTGTGATATAGCATCTGTCAAGATAAATTAGCTCCTCAGACAGTGAGCTCTCTCAGGTGAGATATTGATGAGCTCGGGATTGGTTAATTAGCCCCACGCATGGCTAAATTGGTTATTTCTCATTTGCGGGATGTTTTAGTATTGACTGCTTGAAATTGACCTCCTACAACCTTAATAAGAGTTTATTCTTGTTCAACTTGAAATAAGCTGATGATCAATTGTGTAAGTGGCTGAATTTTTGTAATCTCTTGGTACATTAAGAATCATTGAACCTCATGGAGCAGTGTACTACCTTTTATTTATGCAATGCAGATATTGTACACCGCTGTTGAAACGTTTGAGGTCAGTAAGACGTTCGAAATATTTTAAAAGAAGCTCACTAGCAGTAATATTGTGAACTATTCTAAAAATGGTAAATAATTTTTTTAATTTCATATATTGAAATATCTCTTTTGTCTTTCTCTTATTTTAAATAAATGTAAGGTTCTTATCTACACTTATTTACTTTCACTTTTATGTATTTTATTGCATTCTTACTGAAAAATGTTGAAAACTTTACCCTAAATGATTTTTCTTCATCATTTACTCATTCTCATGTTGTTTCAAACCTGTATGAGTTTCTATCTTCTGTTGAGCGCAAATTATTTTAAAGAAATTTGAAAACCAAACAGTTGACTACAGCCACTGACAATTTTATTTTATTTTATTTTTCCCCCGTACTGTTCAACCAAATTATCTGTTGTTTTTGGTTGAACCTTGTAATGTAAAAAAAAAAAAATCTTACTGACCCCAAACTTTTTAAATGCTAGTGTTTGTACTTTAAATTGCATGCTGTGAAAATACTTTATCCCACAATGCAGTGCGTTTGACTTGATCTTTTCCATGTGACTTATCTCCATGGTGATGTAAGAAAATTAGAGCTGTCTGCAGGTCTCGAGATGTTTGCTTACAAATTGATGAAGCCTTTAGTCATGTTGATATAGTTAGTCAACTGTAGAATTGTATGAATTTTGTCTTTGGGCTCTGGAGGAAGAGACGCGGTAATTAGCATGTTTGAAAGCCTAATTAGGGGCATTGTTTCTTGTCAAAAACATGAAAATGAGTGGCTTTTCTTACCAGTCATAAAGGAGACGGCTGTGCAGTCACATGACCGTCATGCCCACAATCACAGCATGAATATGGGTGGTTGATCTCAGACCTCCCACACAAATATATGCGAATATACAGTATCTGCTTCAGTATCTATTCTTCAGATCTAACATACTGTAGCTGCCATCGGACTGCATATATTATAAAGCCGTGTTGGAAAGATCTTGACCGAACAAACATTTTGATTGTCTCTTCCACTGTCATTATCAATTCCTAAACAAAAATTAAAATGCTAATGACTCCCTCCTCTTCTTCTCCATCGTTTCTATTTGTTCATCAAATGACTTTCTGAGGCAAATATGATTTTTCTGCAAGAACGCCTTTCACAAACCTCTAATGGCTGCGGTGATAACGATAACAGGGACATGCTACAGTATGTGGAACCAAAGATATTAAGTCTTGGCATGTTCTTAATAGTCTGTAAAAGTTGTAAAATAGACTGTTTAATTTTAGCCAGCTAAAGAAAGCTAAGAAATTCTGTTTGTTCGAGCATTTTTATCTGTTAATCTCTCAGATGTAATCTAAAGGGTTGTGCAGTTTTATGTGAATTGTATCTAGTAAATCATATTGCATAAGTCCTCCCTCTGAGACCTGGCGAAGCTGTGAAGGAGTTTGGTAAAACGCTGTTAGACCGCCATTGTAATGTGAGACCGCAGGCTCTATAGCTTGTCAAATTATGTTTTTTTTTTTTTTTCTCTGGTGTTCAGCTCTACATTTGTGTGGGTCTCTGAGTCTGTGTGAGACGTTGTCAAAACCTGTCTCAGGCTAGCTCAAGCACAGAATCGACAATGTTCTATGAATTTTTTACCACTCTGAAAGAGTAATAATAGAAAAGCATTATTTTTTGTGCATTGCTGCAGTCACTTTCAAGCCGGGATCTTGAAGTATGCACCACTCGAATGTTAAAACAATAATTCACCCAAAAATGAAAACTTAACTTAAAATGTACTCACCCTCAGGCCATTCATGAAGTAAATGAGATTGTTTGTTGATCGGAACAGAAATTTAGCTGTACTTGCTCACCAGTGGATCCTCTGTAACAAACAAATCCATTATTACTGCATTTTAAATTTAAACCATCTCTTCTGGCCAAAATAGCGATCCATAATCCATAATAACGCTTCTCCCAGTGAAAAAGTTCATTCCCTGTTGTCCTCTTATATCAAAATCAACACACATTTTTTGTTTAGAACTGTTTTAGCCTGTTTTCGCTTGTGAACAGATATTTGTTTCTGGATTCAGACAAGTTGAGTGTACACTGGAGTACATTTTCAGCATTTTTTTATTTTGCAATAAATAATTCCTTTCGTAGTTTTTTAAAGTGCCCCATTAGGCTCTAAGTAAATGAAAATATTCTGCTTTTAAATGTGAAAGTTATTGTCTATCAAAAGAAAGATTTGACTCTGAATATTGAGAAATAAATGCATATTATATATAAAGTGAGTTTTGCATGTCAACCTGTTTGGGACTCCCAAAACCAAAATATGAACCTTTAATGACCCATAATAGAGGCACTTTAAATGCAGTTCACAAGGCTGTGCTGATGTGTTTGTCCTGTGCAGGTGTATTATGGAACCTGTCCTCCTGTGATGCTCTGAAGATGCCAATAATCCAGGACGCTCTAGCCGTCTTGACCAACACCGTGATTATACCCCATTCCACCTGGGACGTGTCCCCACATCAGGAAGACCGCAAGCTTCAAATGCACACGTCCCAAGTACTTCGCAATGCCACCGGCTGCCTGAGGTGAGCTTTTGTGTGCTTTTTTTCCTCCTTTTTTAAAAGAATGGTTCGCTGTAGAATGCTAATTTCTGTCATCATTTACACACCCCAAATCTGTAAGACTTCAGACTTCATATTTTACACAGTGTTTCAACTGTTTTGGTCCGTGTAAGGACGAGAAATGTGCTTCACAGAATAAATTCATACAGGTTTGGGATGACAAGACTAAAGACTGTTGGTGTTTGGGGATTTTTCACAGATCCATTTGTGCAAAAACTGCCTCACTGAAATAAATGTGTGTTTTACATAAGACTGGCTTAATGACAGATTAAATCAGAAACTGTATAATGAAGGTGAAAAAGTGTACATTATCGTTCAAAAGAATGTAACACTTTTTTGAGCAGTGATAGTAAAGACATTTATAATGTTATGAAAATGTATTTTCCAATAAATGCTGTTCTTTTGAACTTTCTGTTTATTAAAGAATCTGAAGGATAAATGAAAAAGTTTAGTTCCCACAAAAATGCTAAGCAGCACACAGGAATAAATTATATTTTAAAATATATATTCTATTATATTAATAGCAAAAACGTTATGATAATTTGTTAAATTATAACTTATTATAAATTATTCATAATGTATTTTATATTAACTAATGGTAAGAATAAGAAATCTGACCAATCCAAAACTTTTGCACAAAAGCGCAAATTCCAAAGCGTTCATCTAAAAAGCAACTCTTGGCCTCAAAGGAAAAATCCTGAATGAAAAGGATAGAATACTTTGTAGATTTCATTCACATATACCTGAGAAACTATTACCCAGATTTGCATTTACAAAACCAGATGCGGCTTCAACTCCATTGACTGTAGATGGGCCGAAAAGGCAGATCTCTCATTAAGAACAGATTGCAGTTTGCACAGTGTGGTTGTTTCTATGGCAGCTGGCCACGTGATGTAGAGAAGAGAGCTTCATATCTGGACCACTGAGAATGATGGTTGCTTTGATGAACTGACAAAAAAACAAGAGCTTTGGATTTTTCACACCTCCTTCCTGTTCCATACGGAATGAGGAACAAGCCTGACAAGCCATTTCCCCCTAGCCACGTCTCTTCTGTGCATTTGTAGCTCTGGATCGCTCGCGGGTAAAACTGAATCATAACCTGTATGGCTTTGTCACATTGAGTAAAGATTTACTGTTTCTCTCCTGTCTCTTCTCCATGAAGCAAGAGGACACAAAGCATCTGATTCATGATTTATGCAATAATGCATAATGATGTTTATGTGGCGTGTAAATCTAGCTTATTATGATTTATACATAGCTTCTTGTTGTGAAGAGTTGCTGGAAAAATAAGTGAGAAAATGTTGATTCTCTTGGGTTGAGCATCCGTCTCACGTAAGGCTTCATTCTTGTATCCATAGCAACAGCGCAGCATTAAACTACGTTAAAGTCAGTGCTCTGAGAGGAACACGCTGCTTTTGTTTGCCTTCCCGGCTTTCTTTTAACATTTTCTAAACTATTGGAACTTTTTGCAGTTTCGCTATAAATTAGCTGTTAGCAATTGTATTTTTACCTACAATAAGAGATTTTTGAATATACATGAACAGATGTGCATGTGCTGTATGCAAATACACTCTGATATGCATAAACAGTCGTTTTATTCTCAGATTTGTATTTTTTTTCTCTTTAAATAACTGCTTCTAATTCCAGCAGTGAATTACCCCTCAGAGTGAATGGCAGTGTCTTGTGTTTCAACAAATCATCTTCTGTAGGAGTGCCGTAAAGAGGCAATTACCATCCTCCGCATATTAATCTGTCAGATACGCGCATGCTTCAGAAAGTAAAATGCGTATCTTATGCCAACCGTGTGATTGTGGACCACACATATCTTCTACGACACTTTCATTCATACACACAGCTAGTTGCTTACGATAGTTTAGTAAATGCATGTGCTGTGATTATTTTATCTGATGTATGCATTTGAAAATCTAATATGGATTTTCCAAGTAATCCTTTCACTGTCTTTCAACAGTCTTTCCAGTTCTTTTAAGAGAATCGTAAACATGCAGCGAGAAAAGTGTAGCGTCAATAAATGCACAGCAAGAACATTCTAGGGAAAGAAAGAAATGGACAAATGCATCTTAAAAGTCTATGACGATTCCATAAAAGTGTGATTTGTGACAGGTTCTGTTTAGCAAACGAGAAACACACACCAAGACCACTGTTGAGTGGTTCACAAGCAAAGTTCAGTTCACCAACAATCGACAAAAACGAGTCATTTTCCAAACAAATGACTGTTAGCTGGTGTGAATCAATCATAAACAGTGTACAATTTACGGCTTATTTAATATATAATCAAATTATACTGCATGCTTTTCTTTAAATATTTCAGGTCTGAATATATTTTATTTACATTACGTTCTCGCCGTCTCTTCTGGGTATCACTTTGGAGACAGTCGAGTTGTCAATTTTTCCCAATTTCTGACAATTAAATACTTCAATTCAGATTGATGATGTTCGTCAGGGTGGGATTTTTTTTCTCTCCCTCAGAGGCGGGAACACTTGAGCATGCCATTGAAAATCAGTGAAGCAGTGTTTTTGGAATTGAGCCTCGTCCCAATGGGAGTTTGACACACTGCTGCTGTAAATCACTTCCCCAAGCAGAAATCAAATTCCTGAAACCTGCGGGTCTCTGTGGGCTCAAAAATCTATCTAATAGAAAGAGATTTTCTCAGCCACAAAGCACAATCCCTCATGACATTCCAAAAAGGCATCACAACATTGGATTTTCTTTCTCGCTTTCTCTGTCAGACTTCAGTGAATGGATGAATCAGCCATTTACACAGTCAAACAGCTCCATGCTCTGTTTAGGTTCGACAGTTCACAAGCTGTCAGCAGGATCTTAATCGAACCCGAACGGCTGCTCGTTCTTACGAATCTTGTCCTTTCGTAATTGTGTCAGAGCTTCCCTTCAAACCTTAAATGTTGATTGAGGGATTGTTTCTGAGGTGAAATGCACTTTTCCTATAGTGAGATCAAAGAGTAAACATCAGAACTTGACTAATGTTCAGTTTTTCTCCCAAGAAACTGCATTAAAGAGCCGTTAGGAGTTTGTTTGTGTACTCTGTGTGGAACTCACAACACTTTGCCATGAAAGTTTATTCTTACGTGATCCGCCGTTTATAGCAGATTTATACTATTTCCATAGATGGCATATAGATTGTGTTTAATAACTCATAGTCAACAATATTTTTTTCACGTTGTATGCATTCATTTATTTAATTCATTTTTGTTTTGTATTTCTTACAGTTTTTGGATTTTGATGAAAAAATAACATCATATTCTTATGAGGCACTTATGCTCATTTTAGTCAGTTTTTCTTTTAATAAAAAGGTGTCTGATTTTTAGTTAACAAAAAAAAACTTTTTATTTAATTGTTTACCAAATGTCTTTGTAAAAAACTGATTTTCTGAAATAGTGAAATGTCAGAATATACACAGTTGTGATTTCTTTAGGTTTTTGTTATTATGGAAAGTGCATTTTCGCACCATCATTCTAACTAGCACGTAACTTCTAATTCACTTGTGTGCCCAAGTCTTTTTGCGCAAATTATCAACTTGTAATATTACATTTGTATTGTGAAAACACTACAGTTCAAAAGTTTGGTGTCTTAGATTAATGAATAAAAAAAGGTTTTATTAAAAAAGGATACATTAATTTGACTGAAACTAAAAGTAAAAACTGAAAAAAAATGCTGTCAACCTTTGTATTCATAAAAGAATCATGGAAAGAAAATCAGAATTTTAATAAAAAGATTTAAGCACCACAACTGTTTTCAACACTGATTATAAATGTTTTAAGCACCAAATCAGCATATTAAAATGATTTGTGAAGGATCATGTAACACTGAAGACTGGCTGCTGAAAATTCAGCTTTACCATCACAGAATGAAATTACTTATTAAAATCTAGTAAGATGGGGAAGTGTTCTTTTAAAGTGTAAAAACTTTTTTTTATTGTATTTATGATCAAATAAGTTAAGCATACATGGCATTAAATACAAAAATAATAAAAGAAAAACAGCTTACCAAACTATTTAGCTTCAGCAGGTTACTATCTGACATTGTTTATTCTATTTTATCTTAAATTGCTTTTCAGAAATTAGTGCATTGTTAATATTGTGCAGTGTAATTTTTCAGTTTGTTTAAAAATCGTTTAATTGTGGTCATTATGCACATTTTTATTATCATGGCCAAAAAAGCCTTTGTAAACAGACATTGCTGGGATAAACACTGTTTAATAGGCTTTATAAGACACCGGAGCAGCTCTCTTCTCACAGCAGGTGACTGTGTTCAGTGTTTGAGCAGCTGTAGAGGTCCGTGTTGGACTGCAGGAAGGAGAAATTGTGCTATTGGTGCTCCAGATGTTCAGGTGCTGCTAGCTCACCTTGCCATTTGGCTTCTGTATCTGTGATAACCACCCCACCTCTAGTGTCAGCCAACTAGAGACCTGGCACGTCTTCATTCTGGCTGCTGTCATGAAGCAATTCATCTAAACAGACAATCTGTCAAAATCTGCTTCTTGCAGATGAGGTTTAGAAAGTCTTTAGTCTTCAAAAATGACATTTCCTTTATTTTTACAACATTGTTGCTTTTAGTTAGTTTAACCAAGACCATTAAAATACTGAGGCGCAGACGTTTCTCCTTGTAAGGAATTTTTAAGGTGTGCTTGATTGAAAACAGCACTAATTGTATTCAATAAGTAATCTGCTAACAAAGTGTGCTAATTAAGTAGATGGAGTGTGCCAGTGACAGAAATGAAAGTAAATGAATAAGCAATAAAATCTAAAGGGCTCATTAATTGTGGAAAATTAGCCGGGGCACGCCTGACGATTCACTGTGAGTCATGTGACCTCATGTACATCTTAAACTTCATTCATGATGCTAATTGCAGTGCTTTTCATTTGCGTTGACCAAGGTAAATGTTAAGCACTTATGCCACTTTCATAGTTGAGATCGGACGGCTGAATCTTGGAAGATGAGCATACAGTGTTCATTTTCAGTAATTCAGCTGTTTGGAGTCCAACATTTCATTTATCTCAACACAATGTTTTGGTTTTTCTAGCACTCTTGTGTGTAGAGATGATTTCTTACTTCCCTGTTCAGGCTTCGTACTGTCATTGCTGGCTCAAAAGCCTCTGTTATTCATTTAAAAGCAAACTTTTAGAGCTAGAGGTGTAGTTTGGGCTGGTAACAAGGTTGTGTGTGTTTGTGTGTGTGATTACCTGTGGCTTTCTCAGCAGTGTATCACTACAAATAGCACCAGTCGAGCTGTATTTCTCAGCAGTAGGAAAGCACTGTCGCACTTAAGTAATGTAGCATTTCAGTGGTAAAAGCTATTGTATTGATGAAGCAGCAGGGGGGTGTTGACAAAAAGTTTTTTTGTACGAATCTCAGCAAGACAGCCATATACATTATTAGACCTTTCTGTTATTGTTATTATTATTATTATTATTACAGTGTTATTGTCTACAGTAAAGTCGGTGACTTTCTCATAGATTCGAAAATAAGCTTAGGTAATAATCTAGAGTTAATAACCAAAGAGCGTTTAGGGTCAGTTTTACTGAGCAGGGCAAATTAGCACGAGAAGGCAATTCCAAAACGATGCAGTCAGGTGTGAAGAACAGAGACACAAAATTGATAATTAATAAAATAAAAAGATGTTACTTAAATGTGTTTTTTTATTTTTATAGTTTTTTAACCCTAAGTACATCAATGCCAATACAATTTATATTTTTAATTCAAATGTTTTATTATTTTATTGTGTGACACAAGTATTGTAGAGTCACACGAAGGTAATAATTAATAATAAATAAATAAATGATCATTGAGTATTTGAGTTATGTAATAATACTCTTTGTAGTGTCATGATATCATGTACGGAGAGTAGTATAATGCTCTGTTCTCTCAGTCTGTTTTTTTTGGGGGGTTTTTTTACTCAGCACAGAGTGGTGCAGCGCTCCTTTCATGCTTATCTGTAGGCGTATAGCTGTTCTCCACCAGCCGAATATTCACACCGAAATGCTTTATGGACAATATCAGGCACTTTGCACTTCTGCCCTGTCAGCATCGGATTACCCTGCGTAGCATCATCTGAGGCGGATTTATTAAATAATATCACCGTTTTGGAATACTCCATCAAAATGATGCTCTGATAAATCAAGCCGCCTCCACCCTCTAATTGCCACCCTCCCTCTCCCTCTCTCTGATATCAGTCCAGCGTGACACACCTTGAAAAGTAATGAAACAATTTCTCTTTTTCTCCTCTCGGCCCGCATGATGCATCATCTACGTTCATGCCAAGCTGCGAGCAGACCCACCCTCAGTCACATCCATCACTCACCATCACAAGTGAATCATCTCTGTGAGCTCGGTCTCAATTACAGGGCTCAGGACACCCTTTCCTACAGGCTAGGAAGAGTTTGACGCATTCGCAAAAGCTGCTGTGAGGCAAGAAGAAAAATGGGAGAAGGGAGCCAATGGGAAGTAAATTGCTAATTGGTGCTGGTGCGGGCAGAAGAGGGAGTAGATGTTCAGATGTTCATGGTCTCAAACCCTGAGGTCTCCTCACTTCCTATTAATGTTCCCTGTGTGCTGTTAATGGGACTCATTTGACTGGTTAATAACCCGGAATGTCTTCTAGACCCTATATATATATGTAGGATATCTTTACTCTTTTCTTTACTTACACATCTTTACTTTTACTCGTTTTTTATTTTTATACACTCCTGCACATCCTCTTCTCTTATGCACTGGTTGAAAACTTGACACAAAGTAAGTTTTGCTCTGTTCACTGTTATACGGTGTCATCATCAATAATTCATGAAGTTTGTGCCAATTTGTTTCGGTCACAGAGGCATGTGCGCAACCAATTGTGTGGTTCACTTCTCGCGTTTATAAACGAGTGTAAGCCATCAAAATGATCTATCGAGACATTCCCCGTGACATTAGCAGAGGGTCCGGCTTTCAATTTAAAATGAGCATAAACAGACTTTATTTTGAAATATTAGGAAGCTTGTTTCACAGACTGCTCTGTGGCAGAGATGAATTTTAAATAACTAGAAATAAATTGGAAATTTGACCAAAAGCACAGCAGCTGTGTTTTCTAACATCTGGTTTGGGTAGTCTTAGTCTCTTGGTTATGAATAGTAATGTCTCATCATTTATGTCTCCCGCATAACTGTTTTATTGCATAAAGGGGAGGCAGGCATAGGGAGCCCAGAGCTCTTCTCAGCCTGATGTGCATTAGCATAACCTTTGATTAACTATTTTCCCATATGGCCCTTGTGGTGCTTGGATGTTTAATTTCCCACACAAAGGGCTGCATTGAGCCTTTCATTAAGTGGGAACAGCACTGATTCATGCCAAAACTGAGCTCTGATGTCCATGTGCAAATCGCTTTACCTCTTATTGACCTGAGTGGAGTATCAGTTTTTACAATTGTTTTAATATAGCAGTTTAAGTTGTGTTATTTTACATATAAAGTATATGTTTAGTATATGTGTGTGTGTGTGTGTGTATATATATATATATATATATATATATATATATATATATATATATATATATATATATGTATATATTATATATATATGTATATATATATGTATATGTATATGTATATAATATATGTGTGTGTGCTGTATACAGTATATGTATTATGTGTACATTATTACACACACATGCATGTATATATTTAAATATATATATACATGCATGTGTATGTGTATTTATGTATACATGATAAATATCTACAATACACACACATAAATTACATAAGCAAAAACTTTTATTTTGAAAAGACCTAAAGTTAGAGAAGTAGCACCGGTAAGAATATTCTTCCGTGTGATGCATGCAGTTCTGTTTATTAACTGTTGTGTGCAGTTCTGCACCAAAAGTTAAATAGTGCTGCTTTATGACCAATATTATGTTGCTTCTCTAAATTTTTAATGCAAGTATAGCCAAAATCTATTCTCTTAATGGGTCGTGAATTAGTCACTATTTCATATTTATTCCATTGTCTGACAACAGAAAATGTATCAATGAAACACAAAAAATCTATCAAAAACCAGTTATATTGAAAATGAAGCTGCATTAAAATAGTATACACTGTGTGGGCACAGAGAGGCGAACAAACATAATAATAAATAATAAATGTAAGCTACATTTTGCATGTCCAGAAAAAGTAAGCTGCACTTTAGTGTGAAAATCTAAACAGGCTTGTTTAAGTCTCAGTGCAGATAAAGAGAAGCAATCACTTGGTATTTCTATGTTCTATTTTTATGTGTGTAATAGACATGAACAAGTTCTCTGAAGAACATCTATGACCTTTGAAACATGCCCAGTCTTCATGCTCTTTTCTTACTGCGGTTTCACTAATAATAAGCATATATTGCATAAAGCATCCATGTCTGTCTATACCATTGTCAATTAGAATATTAACAACTTGAAAATGATGTATTTAAGGTACATTTCGAACATATATAAGTTGTAATAAACTGTGATTAATCGCGAGTTAACTCACTACAGTCATGCGATTAACAGAAATAAAATATTTAGAAAATATCGATTCACAGCCCCAATTATAATTTAAGGTAACAATCATATAACTACGAAGATGAAAATACATATTTTAATCAAAATCAGAAATCAAATAGAAAACAGCAAGAGTTTTTTCCGTTATCCATTTTTAGGGGTGTTGGTTGATTTTTGCACGTTTGACAAGAAGCCGATGACAATAATCTCCATAGACAACTTGCATGGAAATTAAAAATTGTGACTTCCTATTGTGATTATATAAAATTCACTTTTTTGATGTTATATGTTTGGTCTCTGGTGTGTTTCTTCACTGGGTGTGATGGCGTCCTCATGCCCCAGTTGCTTCATATCATTTATTCTGCACTCATCCTGTTTTTGATCCATACCAGCAACCACATGCTTTTCCCTTCATCTACAATGGATCATAAGAAAAGGGCGACATGACTAATTAGTGTGTTTGTTCTCACACAAGCACATTAATAAATGTCATTAATTGCCTAGAATGCAATACACAAGCGAAAATATAAAGAATGGATATCAATAAGCTCACATCCCCCAAGCCACCCAATCAAAGAGAGACAGACCTTGGCCAGTACAGTAAGTGCCAGTAAGCTACCTTTAGAGTTATGACTTTGTCTACCTAAGCTATAGTTCATTTTAAAGATTTTCTGATGTACTACCACGTTCACGTTTCCAATGCCTGACCTCATAAACATCCGATGATTTGGCATGTGACTCATTCCTCAGGGTGTCTGTTGTAATGAAATAGTAATTTCTTCATTCAAATGAAACATGTCTGTTGTGACATGAGCGTTTCTGTAAGCCGTGCCTCCTCACATGACTTTTTGATGAAACCTTGCTCAACAAATTGGATGTAACACTTATAGGTCTTAAATTCCAAAGCTGGTGCTGTCAGGCCTGTTGAATATTTAATGACATAATAAAGCGGGGCCATAAAGGAACTAAATAGATAAGTTTGTAATTCAAACGCTCCATATGCAGGCTAAATTATGTATTTCCAATGCCTTTTCAGGTATATTCATGCATTATAAAGGAGGAGGCGAGGCAATTCTAATAAATGATACATAGCAATTGATTCAGTTCTGGTGAATATAGAAATGTAAATCTTGCTCAGTGTAATGTATCCTGTTTCCCATTACAGATGATGTGAGGGAATTTTTCTTATTACGAGTGGGCCGTTTTCCCTAAGGCGAGTTGCATGTGTGTCATATACCTTTGGTCCGACACGCAAGGGAGTTTTTAGCTGGAATCAAAGCGTTTTTAGTACATTGATATGATGTGGAATAGAGCCTTTAACAGAACTATGATTTGCGGTTATTGTGTGTCTAATAGACATGTGGATGGCGTTTTAATGCCTGCTGTTGTCTCATTTGCACAGAGACATTGAATGCATTACAGCAAGTCCTAACCAGGCATGGCAAGCAGTAAATCTTAAATGTTTTTTGTCCTAAACAGCCGCGACCATGACAAGTAACATAAATTTAGTTGTAGTAGTCTTTTATGATCACCAAGGCTGGATTTATTTGATCAAAAATACATAAAATATTAATGTTGTGAAATATTGTTACCATTTAAAGCCACTGTTTTCCACTTGAATATATTTCAAAATGTGCTGTATTCATTTAATAGTAAAGCCTTGTTCGCACCGAGAATGGTAACTGTAAAGATAATGATATTAGCTTCCACGTCAGTGAACGATATTGTCTGTTTATTCAAAGTGCACAGCCGTCTGCTGCTTTAAATTCCCAGCTCGTTATAGCTGGATGGAGTCTTATTGTGTTTCAACTAGAGGTACAGAGACCGAAAGCTTGGACCACACTGGCCAATACTGATTTATCAACCGATAGCTTTTTAATTGGATACTGAATGAACTTTACTGTGAATGTACTTTGCTATTTAAAAAAAACAGTAACAGCACTGAACCACAGTTTAACCATACTTTACCAAACATTGGCGTGACATGATTAAAAACTTTGAAAATAAAGACTGATGATTAATCTGAGATCTGTACCGATTAATCGGTCGATCACTATTGTCAATGTTTTGATGAATTCTGTCCAATTGTATCATGTGTTCCCTTTCGGTATGGACAGAGAAATTGCTGGAAACTTGCAGCTGTTGCATCTGGTTAGAACAGTGTTTGTATTTGTATAATAAGCTTATTACATTCGTTCCTCGTCCTTATTCAGCAGCGTACACCTGATTGATTTTTTCAATAAACAAAATAATCAGGATCCTTATTGGATTATCCAGTTGAAACGATTCCAATATCTATTTCTTTTTCTCCCACTGTTATACTGTCTAAAGTAAACAGTCACATATCTAGCAGTGTCAGTGTTCCTCCCCCTGAAGACTAATAGATTCATATATTAATACATGTCAGAGGTGGGAGGCTTGGAGAGATTTGTTTGAACGACTCGTGAAATGTGAAACATTTGCATTTTGTTTGTCACAGTGGTACGGTGTAAAGCGGGTTGTACGCCTGGAGGGAATCCGCACCCGTGTGATTGAATCTCCCTGATTTAATGCACTCATCACTGACCTGTGCTTCCCTCTCTCCATCTCTCTCCCAGGAATGTGAGTTCGGCTGGAGAGGAGGCTCGGCGGCGGATGAGAGAATGCGAGGGTCTGACTGACACGCTGCTTTTCGTCATCCAGACTTCCCTCGGAAGCAGCGAGATTGATAGCAAGGTACTCTTCCCTCCCGGGATCTGTCCATCTTTCCCAGAGCTTAAAGGCAGTCTGTAGTAAAAGTTTGTTACGTCTGTGAATGTATGTGTGTTTCTGCAACAAATAAACAGCTCTGTGGTTGGCTGCTCTCTGAAGGTTGCGAAGGCTCGATCTTCTAAATGGCGTTCTTTAATCATGATTTAACTGGCAGCCCTCCGTCAGGCTCAGCATGCTAATAGCAGAGCGCAGGGGATGCATCCGTCCTAATGAGAATTGAAGAGCAGAGCATGAGGATGCTGGAGCGTGGCACAGTTCTTTCCCTCTGGTCATTTTTTAGACTTGTGAGCATTCCAGCTTTCCCACAATTCCTGCTGTCTGAATCCCCCCGCGGTGGACTCTCAACCACCTCTCTTCACAGTTTCCAAACTCACAGCATGGCTAATAAAAAAAATACTGTACTTGAATTTCTTGAAATATCTCTTCAGGCTCTATAGGCTGTCTGTAGATGGTTGTCACTCTCTGTCATTTCGTTACAAACCTGTATGACTTTCTTTCTTCTGCAGAACACAAAAGGAAATGTTTTGAGAAACATTTCAATGTCCAAAACAATATTATGCCCCCCAGAATATTTTATCGTATGAATGTCTGATTATGCGATACATAAAAATCAAGAACAGAGCCTCTACTTTAAAAAAACAAAAAACAAATCTGCTTTATCCTAAATTCAAGCATTGTTTTTTTTATCAACACATTAGTTTATTTCTTGAATGTACATAGGTTTCATAAAAAAAAGCAACATTATGAGCACCCATTAAGCTTGCACAGTCCTTTACCACTTTCTGTATTGAAATTTCAATTCTCTTTATGTATCAAGTTCATACCCTTAAACGTCTAAGTATATCCAGTTATTGCTGGACTTCTAGCCACATGAGCAATGTTCCTGTTTTTATACATAAGGTGAAAGTCGTGGATAGTAAACATCATTTGAAGTGTGCTTCAGTTTTTACATGCACTTACAGCTGAGCACACAGCTTTTCGAAGTATACTTGATTTTAAGCATGCACAAACAAAGGCTCTAGACACATGCACACTAAAAAAGCTTCATCCATGTCTCTCCAGAAGTTATTAGCAATAAAAAAGCTTGTCTGTACTTGTTTAAACTAAATTTATGATGTCTCTTAAAGAAGGGCTTGTCAGCGCAAGCATCTATTGTTGTCAGTACTTTGTTATTGTTCATTCATCCGCTGCTTACTCGTCCTCATGTCATTCCAGAATTTTAGCTTTATATCTTTAAATTGTGACTTTTTCCTCAGAATTGCAAATTTATATTGTGCAATTCTAACTTTTTTCACAAAACTGTGAGATATAAACTCACAATTGCAAGTCCAATTTTGAAGGGAAAAAGCGTATATGTTCTCAGAATGTCTCTATTGTGAGTTTATATCATTCAATTTTGACTTTATATTTAGCAGTTGTTTGTTTATTTCTCAGAATTGCGCATTTATATCATGCAATAATCACTTTATAACTCACAATTGTGAGTTTATTTTTCAACAATGTCATTTCTCGCAATTATCTTTTTTTTTTCAGTAGCGGAAACAGGCTTCCATAATTTCTTTCTTCTTGTTCTGCAGAGCACAGTATACTCTGCTTTTATGCACGTGTTGCTAAAAATCTATTATTCCAGACTCTTCTTGATGCACACCCCATCTCACAAAATACAGGTCAGAGCAAAAAAACGTCAGGCATATTGAAACACTTGAGAGTTAAAAGCACAGCAGTAAGCTAGCGGGCTTCGCCACTATGCCATTTGTCCCCATTTTACTGCGACCTTTTGAATTTCGTCTAAATGTAAAACTACTAATTCCACTAAGTGCATCTCCAGCCTATGGTTATACCTTTTTCTTCCCTATACATGTCCATTTAGCTCCTTTTAGAGCGCTGAGCACACTTTTTCATCCATCGGTGTGCTTTAACGCATTACAAACGCTCAAAAAAGCAACAGCAACCATTTTACCCATCACACTGGCTTCGAAAAAGGGCAGTCACCCTAATCACTCCAATTTCTTTATTTGTGGTGATTTGCCCAGAGCTGTTTTGCCAGGTGTTGGCCCAGCAGAGCTATAATTGCTGAAAGCATGCCGCCCATGGTCTTAATGTGCCGTTAACCTGCAGTCGGTCAAGCTCCCTCCTGTTGACTTCAACATTTAAAATCGGGACCTTGTAAACTGCTGCCAGTAAGAGAGATGGTGCTGCCCCAATTTCACCAGGTGCGATATTCATTATGTAGCACATGTCCAGGGCATTTCAGCAAAACTTGTTTGGTTTTCCTCAAAAACCGTGGAGAAAGCAAGGTCAGCCGTGTCTGGGTTGTTGTAAGTCAATATGTTTCTGTACGTCTGAAATGCCAGTGCATAATTCTCTGAGCGTTTCTCTGATTACAGTCATTATTTTTGTTTGTGCAGGGCATGGTCCTCCTCGTTCCATAATAGGGAAAAAAAAAAGAAAAACAGAGATTGAGAAAAATGCTCGTTTTTCATCATCATTTTGCAAGCATTTATTTTCTATTTTCTGCTGTCAAGCATTGTGCCTGCTCTGCTGTGTCTCCTTGTAATACCCTGTTAAATGGAGTGTGAGCCGATGGATTTGGCTGGTCATTTTTCCCCATCTGCGAGTATATCCTTTAATCACATTTAAATGGGAGACCGTGTCAGACATATAATTAAGTACTTTCATATACTTAGTGCCAATGCAGCCTACACTTTTAGCCAACACTCTGAGAAAGACGGAGACAGTGGAAATGAGAAAGTTAGATGAACTGAAAGAGAGACATGGAGAGAGTAAAATATAAGGGCAAGATAGAAGAAAACTAGGTCTTACAAACTCTAGCAAATAACCTTGCTGTATTTCTCTAATGCAGGGACCTTAAAGTCAAATTACCTATTTGTAAATACATGTTTTGTTGTTGTTTTTATATCCACCAATTTAACAAAACCATGAATTTATTTATTTATATTTAATTTTATGTTTTTGGACTGGGGAAGAAGTTATGGCATTTCAAAATATTTGGCACTTTAAAATTTACTTTTTTAATTACCAATATTATTATTTTACTTTTACTTCTTATATTTTAATTTATTCCAATTAACTTAATTGTTTTGCAACTGTCCTCTAGACTAGAGAAACTGATTTGCAGGCCTGATTTCACGAAAAAAGTCTTAAGGGGTTGAATTTCATTTTGAGCTGAAATAAAATGAAATCTTGCAAACCAGTATAGTTTGAGATGACTTAATGGCTTAATTTTTTTTCTGAACACTTGTTAATTATTATGACAGCACAAAGAGTGTGTTGGCAGACCACTGTGTGTGTGTGTGTATGTGTGTGTGTTTCCTCTTGTCTCAGAAGCAGCATGAGCTGAATAGATGAAGTTTAGTCCCTCTGGCCAGATGGGCTCTATCAAGAGCTCAGTGGTGCTAGACTAATACCTGCCCAATATCTGTCTTTCTCTTTCTCCGGCAGACCATAGAAAACTGTGTATGCATTTTGAGGAACCTCTCGTATCGGCTTGCAGCTGAAACGTCTCAGGGACAGCAGATGGGGACGGACGAGCTGGACGGCCTCCTGTGTAGCGATGCCAGCGGGAAGGACGGAGAGACCTCAGGCTGCTGGGGAAAGAAGAAAAAGAAGAAGAAGTCCCAGGACCAGGTAGGGAACCCGATGCATCATTTACAAGCATTGAAGTTGGGAATGGTAGCCCTTACCTTACACTTAACTCGGGAATCATAGTCCAGGCTATAGCGAGAGAGAGAGAGAGAATATTTATTATTATTATTACTATTATTATATTGCAAGAATAATATAATGATAATTACAGATAATGTATTTATAATGCATTAATCAAATTAAAGTTTATATTTAATATTATGGTATTAAATTATATTATACTACAGTACATTACATTATATTACAGTACAGTACATTATATAATATCATATATTGCAGGATGTTATGTTATTATGTTAACACAAAAAGTCAAGACCTGTCACATGTTGAAAGTAAAATAGGTCATGAATGTCATTTTGTGTTGACTGACTGGAGAAATAGGGCTTTATTTCACAATTAAAAGCTTCTCTGCTTTTGAAAGAGAACCTAGCAAAAAGTATGCATTTCATGGCAAAATATTATTAACACAATCAGCATATTCAGCTTCCTTTTATACCCCTCGTTGCCTCAAAATAATCCCAATTTATGTTTCAATGCGTTCCACAAATAACAGATTTACACGCCGCCCTTTTATCAATTACTTCCTCTGCAAACGTAACGCTCACCACCTACACAGAGCCGCACCGTCAGACAGTGAGTTTCCCCAGTGACACGCTCTACGGCTGATAAATCACAGTGTTTGTGGGCGTCAGACTAAAGGAGGGGGGAAAAACCCAGCCTTTTTACAGGCGACTCCTCCAAAGCAGAGGAAACTCTTCATTAATCTCACGCAGGAAAAGTCAGCCGGGATCCTCGGTGCAGACGAAGAGGGGGAGCGTGAAGGTGGGAGAGCAGTTGTGTAACACAGCTCCCTCTGGAAACGTCCCGTTCCAGAGGAGCCATAAAGCTAATAGCTGGTGATATACTGTAGTCACCGATAGCTGAATATTATCCTCCTAAAGTAAAATAAAACCCGCGTTTGCTGCAAAAGAGATGTCCGTCACAACAACCTCCACTTGCTACGTGCCTAGCAAGAAGTGGTAAAACTTTAAAAGCAGTCAGAGTCGAATAATACATCAAAGCTATTGCTCTGTTGAGATTACGACAGCATAGACTGTTGTATTAAACATAGCGTGGGGATGTTTTGCGTCTTCTTTTGCATTTGAACATTCAAAGATGTATTTCCTTCATTCATTACCTCAAAATCCGTACATGGGTTTGCAGATCTGTTTTAGGATTCGGTCAGATGTGTCTCCTCCAATCAGATTGCAGACAGAGATGCAAAGATACCTGAGTCGTCCGTCTTTGCCTGTTGGACTGTGAAGAGGGCCATTTCTCCCCATTACCTGAGGTGCCCTCTCATATCATGTGCCGGACCTTCTCCTCTTCTGAGACGCTTTGAAAGAGGACACCTGGGCCTCCGGGCAACAGAAGGCTAATGTACTCCGTTAAATCATTTATCACTAAGTGGCAGTGAGGTAGGCTAGGAAAGCAGAGCGGGCCGCCATGGATCTGTCGGGGCAAGGCTGTGGCGTTTAGCGTAGCTAATTGACTGAGAGGGGGAGAGTATGTAAACCAGAGCAATTTCAGCCCACCAAGCACTGATACCCTTCTTTGAGTTTACTCTGAGAAATGGGGCATGGAGTGCTCATTATGCTCAAAGCTTGCTGACAGGAAAAAGGCGAAGAGAAAGTTTTCAACAATTTGAGATGCTGTTTTACGCTCTGATAGCTCAGAAGAAGCATTAGGATCACATTGTCATTTTTTAGATTGAGGGAAACTCTTTCGTTTTGGGTTTCGAAAAGAATTTAGGCAGATTTGACTCATTTTAGATCCCAAAAGACACACGTTTTCTGCCTGTTTGTCTATCTATCTCTGTCTATTTATTTACTGTGTCTGTCTGTCCATCTTTGTCTATTTTTCTATGTCTGTTTATTAATCTACTGTACTGTACTGTACTGTACTGTGTGTGTCTGTCTATCTATCAATATATCTAATTATCGATTTGTCTCTGTCTGCCTATCTCTGTCTACCTTTCAATGTCTAACATTCTGTTTATTAATCTACTGTTCTGTGTGTGTGTGTGTGTGTGTGTGTGTGTGTGTGTGTGTGTGCGCGTGCACATCTATCTATCTATCTATCTATCTATCTATCTATCTATCTATCTATCTATCTATCTATCCGTCTGTCCGTCCAGCCGTCCATCAGTTTAATCTACCATCTACCAATCTATTTAATATTGTAATATATTAACAATTTTCTTTTTAAAAATGGATATACCCGCACATTAGTTGCAGAACTCTCACTTCAGCAGACAGAACTTGTCCAAATACTAATAATATTTGAAAACTATTTTAAAACTGCTTGTGTTTTTAAATAAATAATAATGAAAGTTTTTCAAGGATTTCAGGCTTTTAATGAAACTTCTGGATGGTTACACCACAAATTACATCACCCGTATTTATTTATTTTTTTCAGATATTGAAAACATGTTCATCATAGAATAGAACTGACCCTGATGCCATCCTTAGCAAACACCTTTTTCATTGATAAATTATGGAAAGTTTTGACAGCGATTGTGTAAGACTGAATGTTTGCGAAATATTGCCCTCACTGTTTGCATACGGTGAAACAACAGATTAAACCAAATCTCCTCAACCTCTTACCATTTCTTCTGCATTCACCATATGGGAAGAGCAGCAGCCTCACAGGGGCTTCTCCACCCTCCAGCAGTTGATTGAACAACAGAGCCGCTCCTCCGAGCAGGAACGGGGGGAGATGAAAACAGACTCATTAATAATGAAGGGAGAGTGAGGCTGAGTGCCAGAGCTAGTTTAAGACACAGAGGTATTTCACAAGTTGCTCTGCCTGAAAGTAGGTCAGCCTGTGAGACCAGCACTTTTCAAACTGACTCACCCACACGCCTCAAACGCAGACTTACAGCTCGTCATTCCTTCCCGGTTTTGGGTCTGTTCAGGCCACGATTTGTCAAGAGATCTCCTCGTGTGATGCTTGTGTGTATGTGCAGAGGGTTACATTTGCCTTTTGACCCGTGCAAAATGACAGCAGTTTTATCTCGGCAGTTCCCTGGATGCTGTACTGATGGTTGCTAGTAGGCTGATGCCCTAATGTTATTGGTGGCCAAAGCGGTAGAGAGATTAGTAAATATGTATTTTCTTGACACTACAAATGAACACTCTGGAGGAGAAAGTGTTTGCATAGTATACACACTGCAGCATATATCATAACGATGAGTGATTATTAATTCATGATTCTGACTTGCTTAGGACCATTTCTGACGCAGTTTTCCTTGTAGCTTTTTTATTATATGGACATACACTACTTTTTAAAAGTTTAGGCTGAGTATATAAAAAAAAAAATTAAAGCTGCATTAAAATGTTTTGTTTTTTTGTTTTTTATTTGAAAAAAGTGACAGTAAAAGAAAGTATTTCTATTTCAAATTAATTTGTAATTAATAAGTTTCCACTTATTTTCCCTCAAAATACTAAGCAGCAAATACAGCACTCATAAATAAATTCTTCTTGAGAATTCTGAAGGATTATGTGATACTAAATAGTGTAATAATAGCTGCTGAAAATAGTGAGAATTGCTCTCTAATCTAAGGTGTTATTTTAAATTGAAATATATTTCTAAACCTTTACTGTATTTTTTTAACAAATCAATGTAGCCTTAGTGAAAATAACTTTTTCAAAACATTAAAAGAATTATTTTTGAATGCTAGTGTGTATGTAAATCATGCTGAAGAGTAAAATCACATTAACTTCTCTGTCGTATTACGTTTTCTTCACTGACTTCACAATGACATTTGAATGGCTGCACATTTTCATAAAGTCAAACTTTTCTCACTGTTGCTCATTGAAAAGAAATCAAGTTGCTTTGTCACTGCAGATTTATGTCAGCGTGAATGCCCCTTTCTAAGGATTTGGATGCTGATGGCGATGGATTTTGGGTGTCTTCCTGTCTGACTGACTTGTTTTTCATGTCACATCTTTGTTTCTGTAGTGGGATGGTGTGGGACCGCTGCCAGATACTGCAGAGCCCCCCAAAGGGATTCAGATGCTGTGGCATCCTTCGATAGTAAAGCCCTACCTCACCCTCCTGTCTGAGTGCTCAAACCCTGACACGCTGGAGGGGGCTGCCGGGGCCCTGCAGAACCTGGCTGCTGGGAGTTGGAAGGTAAGCCCTATGGTCAGTCACCTTGTGTATGTATCTGTCTGTGCTGGAGATATGACAACAAATGTATTTTAAAATACAAGTAGATTAGCTGATAATTATCAATTGTTGATTATGCCTTGTGGATTCCATTTTTATGACTCTATCTCTCTGTATTTTATAGATGGATGGATGGATAAATAGATAGACAGACAGATAGACATATAGACAGACAGACAGACAGACAGACCTAAGCATTACAATCTGGTACCTGATATGTTTTCCTTGCTTGTTTTCACTGAAGGTTTTATTCGCTGTTGTCAGGATCTAAATTTATTGAACGGTGCAAGAAGAAATGGTGTAAAATTGCATTTTTCCTGACCTGAGAGGACTTGCTTTCATCAGATGTTTAAACCAGTACCAATCTCTTTTGGCCCCTGCTTCTCTCTTTGTTCTCACATCCTTTTCACCATCTCTCAGCGACAAAAGCTTGTTTTACCTCTGTTGCTCAAGAGCTCTAATCCACCCGATGTGCTCTGCAAGATCAATACTCTCAGATGGAGACAGATGCAATGGGATTGGATTGGTTTTGAAGTCTCATAACAGGTTTAGACCCCCTTCAAGAAGTTAAATGAAAGCGACGTCCCCACGACCCCTCTCCACACCTAAAGGGCATCAGGCTGTATACGTGTTTGCTGTAGGGTTGAGGTTTTTGAGAGACAAACTAGAACGCAAAGAGAGCGATGGACGTGCTCTGTCTGCCTATTTTGTCCAGTTCTCATAATTGGCTGGTCTGTTTGCTCATCTAGAAGAGCCGAAACTGAGCCCTCGTCTAATATGTGTGAACTAAGCTCTCTGTTTATGTTTTCAAAGTCCATCTCGGACAGTGGGATTATCAGATCCCAGGCTGTGTGTACTAGGAAATGGAAACAAAGCCCTTCACTTAAGAAGGATCAGAAAAACACTCAATCGTTAAGAATGCTTTCTCATCGGAAAAACTCCTTTTCAATTACTCTTTCAAGGATATTTCTTTTGTTGCGTTACTTATAATACAAACATACGTGTTATTGAACTGTGACGATCCACATCCATTTTAAGTGCTGTTTTTCCGTTATTAAACTTAGTAACCTACTACCTCTGTGATGTACTTTGCCTGATTTAGAACAATTTCAAGCAATTTGTTTTTTACACCTGCATGGAGAATGGTTTTGGACCAGTGAGATTTCACCGCAGATGGCAAAAAGCCACAGAAATAGAAACTAAGAGACAGACAAAGCGCCCTGTCGCTCGTCACTTGTCGAGGTCACACATGGCTTGTTAGACACCGTATTAAGCACCATCCAAAAAAAACATGCAAAAAAACTCATAAGTGATTTATTTGACACACTCTACATAGGCACAGTATTTTTTCAGTACTGGATAATTATGAAAAAGTTATGGTATGGAAAATATTTGTGTTTCCAGATTATTGCCCCCCCCATTTTATTTTCTAAAACACAAAAATGAGACTTTCAAAAAATAAATTCATTATACAAGCAGAGTTTAGCAATTGTTTAAAAGTTTGAATAAATTTAAAACACTTTGTCTTTATCGTAAGCCATGTCACTTAAACTAGTAACAGATAAAGGGAGCATGCAGCCATTCAAAGACTGTAGCATTTAAGAAAACCAGTGTATGCCATAAAAGTGTATTTTATTTATTTTTAAAAGTGATTTTAACTTTTTATTCATCACATGAATAAATTAAATTTTAAAACATATTAAAATAGTTATTTTAAATTGTAAAAGTATTTAACAGTATGTAACAACGTTACAGTATTTTTGATTAAATAAAACTAGAGTCTTTTTTTAAAAACGTATCACTGTCTACGTTTTGGAAAAGGACGAAAACATGGAATGGTTTTAAATTTGTTGAAAAAAGACAACCTTGACAACCTAGCATCTGAAACAACTTTGAGTTCCATTTACTAGGAAGGCAGCTTACAAGGTTTTAGAGAGAGCCTCTGTCATTGTGTTTTTGTCTCTCTTTTTTTATGCACACATACAGAGGTCATCAGAAATGAATGTGAGGGGATGCCTGCTGGGCCGTATGCTGCGGTCTCCCCCTTTACAGCAGAAGTGCAGGGTAGCAGAGAGTCTAATCTAAGCTGACACTCCGTCACTGATAAAGGCTGATCCCACAGCTGGGGTCATACATAGAGAACCTCAGAGAGTTAAAGCTCTGAGCTAGTATTAGTCTTTCACTGTAACCTGGGGTGCGTGATTACACTGTCAGCAGGGTGCCGATCCAAAATGAGACACTTTACAGACATTTGCCCACATGGCATATCCAACTATGACAATACACTTCATGGTCTCCTGAAAACTGCTGATATGTAGAATTATATATAGCGAAGTGGCCAAAAGGTGTCATTTGTCATATTTAGTGACTAATACCTGTTTATTTGTGTGTGTGTGTGTGTGTCTCCCCTAGTGGTCAGTGTATATCCGTGCGGCGGTGAGAAAAGAGAAGGGTCTGCCCATCCTTGTGGAGCTGCTGAGGATAGACAACGACCGTGTGGTGTGTGCCGTCGCTACCGCACTCAGAAACATGGCCTTGGACATCAGAAATAAAGAGTTAATCGGTACGGCCTTTTTTTCTCTCCCTTGACTGTCGTCTTTTATTTTATCAGTCGCTATGATTCACTTTGTTTCAAACGGTTCAGATCCATTGGATTTGTAGAGCTCTGGGTTAACAGCTGTGGTCTCTTTGGCTTCTCTGTAATGAAGTCCAGTCTCTTATGCTTTAGCCAGTGTGGTAAAGAGGGCCGTTCATAGCTCTCAGCTCAAAGGAAGATAACTGTCATTTTATTATTACACATTTCGTGGCCACTCATCATTTTAAATTGTCTAGCTGGCATCAGGCTGCACTTGCACATTCTATGCTTGGCAGATGGAGAACTGTTTATATACTGTATATGGTTTTTTGGTTTTGTTTGGGGTTTTTCTTGCCAACTGACTTTACATAAAGTGACATGCAGTTGCAGTTGTGCATGGAGGTTACTCAAAGGGTCATTCAAAGGTTTGAATTGTTTTGGGGTTTTTTTATTGTTATTGTTTGTTTTTATTTGGGGGTTTGCTCTGTTTTAGATTTATTGTTTTTGTTTGTTTTTTGGCCATGACTCCAAACAAAAATTACAAAAACATTCTCACTTTAATGGGGTCATATAATGCATTTTTTATTATTTCTTATGCATTTTTATTTTCTAATGTTCTTTGAGGTGTGATTTTACAATTTAAAAAAACATCATTTAAAAGTAATAACCTATTTTCTATCCTGTTTTTGAGCCTCTCTGCAGAACAGTCTGTTTTTATCGGCGGGACGCATTCAAAACTCGCAATTATACTTCCTCTGTTATAATTGGCTGATAATTTCAGTAATTAACAACAGATGGTTGCTGCATTGACATACAATAACATTGGTCATATACTGTATAGGTTAAAAACGTGTTAAGACTCAGCATATATCAAACAATCTGGAACAGACAGTGCAAAAGTGTTGCAACATTGTCACTGAATCCAGTATAATGCGACTCAGCACTGCATCATCTTTTACTTTCAGTCTCTCTAACAGGCTGCATCAGTTTTGTATAAAAACAAACCTGTAATAAATGAAAGCATGTTACAGTAATGGAATCGGGGGCTTTCTTAATTTTACTCCGTGTTTACATCGGATGTGAGCACACAATGCAACTGTAGATGACAGAACCCATTATAATCAGCAATTGGACACAATGAATGCGGCACAGTTTGACAAAAAAAGCATGACGTACTCCAACTATTCGTACTGCTTCAGACCTGAAAGAGAAATCAATTCGCGACATGACACAACAGCGAGACTATTCAAGACTAAGCAATCCTGGTAAAACATCCTCAGATGATTCATGGCCAAATTTGATGCAACAGTTCATTCTTACAACACATGTACAAATAAATTTTGTTGCTGAAGTGTGCTACCAAGGTATCAATCAGATAAAATATATCTTTGTGTAAGACATTCCAGTTGTGTACACATAAGGCAGTTAAGTCCTGCACCCTTCAGAGTGCTCACTTTAAGTGCTCTGTCCTTCAAAATGAGTAGTGCATAGTTATGTTCACTTTCAGTGGAATTTGCCCAATATCTTGTTAAGTGCTACTTCATCACGTTTCCACTGTTTGGGACAAGATTAACATGGAAGAGATGAGAGTTTCATCGCTTGGCACTCTGCACCGCATTAGGAGAGCTCAGGTTATGCCTCTAAATAGCGAGGACAATGTGTTTTGTCACTTTCATGGTCACTGCTGACTAAGAATTAGCCTTTTCTGTTTCTGTAAGCACACAGTGCAGGTAGTTCCCTCATTATTTACGCTCAGCGTAGAGGTGAAGCGAGCCAAAGTGACTCCGTACTTGTTCAGGATAGCATAATTATCGGTCTCCTTCATGTTTACATCCACACCTGTCCGTAATTGATATTGTTTCCTACAAACATGTGTCAGAAGCTTTGAGTTTCCGGCAATTGGGAGTTGACCTTGCCTTCATACAGAGATGCAGGTGTTTGGCAGTACACTGCTTCTGAATTAGACATATTAACGAGTACATGACACAGCATCACTAGGCTCTGTCTGAATGACAGGAAGTGGTCCGCCGCGGTCCCCGTTGTCACATGTTGACCCGCCGCATCAGGTGCTTAATTAGAGCTTGTTTTCTTCCTTCCCTTATCCCATCTCACACTGATTCACACCATTTGAAATTCTCCCAGTGACATCACCGGCAGACTATTGATCTCACCCACTAATAAACGTGGCTTCCCTGGCGAGTCTCGCCGTCTCCATGGCAACGGCTCCCTAGTCTCGTTCTGCCACTGGTTTTAGGCTCCCCAAACAACTGGTTTGCATTTGCCACCTGGAGTCCGCCTAGATTTGCACATCACCCAACTCATTTTAGATTATGCAGATCACATTGACTTCATTATACATTGCCATGGAAATGTGCTTCCTGTCTTTGTAGATTTAACATGCGTGTCAGTGTATTATGCAAAAATAACTTGCATACAGTACATGTGATGCTCACATAAATTGATATTTTTATCAGATTGCATAGTCTTTATAGAGTACATTTAGGCTCTGAATTGATTTGTATTGACAAGTGTGTGCAGTAAACACAGTCTGTGACTGGCAGCTATTCTCACACTTTGCTTTTTTAGACAGTTCAACATGGCCATCCATCAAAAGCCTTTGAGAGTCATGAGCAATAAAATCACGCAAGATCCCTGTTTTTTCAAACTTCTCCCACAGTCTCTTCCTTTCATCCACGATTTCTTACATGTTTGATCACTGAATCTGTATTTGAGCTCATTTCACATTTAGCTCAGGGATGGAAACTGGGCACATGAAATGCATGTAAATGACCTGCCGTTTGTTTGATCACATATTCAAATAAAGATTGATTGTTTGTATAAATGAATTTAACAACGTAAGCTCAAAATATCAGCCTATATAATGGAGCTTTGATACTGTATGCTGATAAACAGCACATTGTAAGATCATAAAATTCAGACAAGCTTCTTTGGTGTCAGACGCCTCTCTTTTACACGAGGTTAAAAGAAAATTAATTCTGATGCATTTGAATTAATTTAGGTTTTATGTGTACTTTTGAAACCTCATTGACATTTATAGACTATGAGGTACAGTACAAATGTAATCTCTGTTTCTGCTTTGACCTTTTCTCTTCTGATTTATAATTATTTTTCTAGCTTTTTTTGTCCCTCTTTCTATCTACAGGATTAAGATTGATGACATTAAAGCCAAGAGAGAGTAGCACTCATAATATTTTTTCCCTAAATATGTGGAGATTTAAAATTAAAAGTTACATTTTATGTTTTAAGATTTTAGTTAGACTACATTATATGTAGTATGCATATTTCATTATTTAATCTGTGTTTTATGCCTATAATGCATTTTTTCTTTTACTCTTTCTTTTTGATATTAAGTTTCTGTTTTTACGCATTTGCATGCTTTTTTAAAATATTAAATCTAAATACAAATAAATTCCATACATTAAATATAAATCCTCTATTATATATTCCAAACTCATGATCATTAATAATAACCTACATATTTGTTCATTTGTTCTCTTTGCTCTTTTTCTGTACATATTCACTCTCGTTTTATCTACACACAAGCATCAATCTGGCAATCAGTCTAAAATGGCGAACTCAATTAACCTGCCTTGAAGTTCCCGATGTGGGCAAAATATCCAAATTTGGTTCCAGTGGCTGAATTGTAAACGTGATGTATAAAATCCCCCAAGATGCTGTTTGACATGCACAAAATGAGGCGCAGCAGGCGTGAATGAATGCAGAATCACGTTAAGCATATCATTGGATGTGCAACAGAGTAGTGCAATTTGTAATCGGAATGGCTCTCCAAACTTTCAGGTGGCAAAACTTGAAATAGGAGGGTATTGGTGTGGGCATGTGGACCATGATGAGACACGTTCTTCAGAGGACTAGCAGACAAAGCTCGGTGGATTTGTTGAAAATGTTTGAAGTTGTGCTGTAACTTTGAGAACCAGCTTTACTGGGCTTGTTTCAAAGGTCCGACATTTCAGTTGATGGAGAGGGATTTGAAAAGTTCTGATCCATCATTGAAAGTTTCATCCCGGATTTGATGACTGAAAGACTCATATTTGCCGCCCACCTGCAAAGGATGAGAAAAGAGGGGATGTGCTCGACAGACTGGCCTTTAGAGAAATAACTAAGTGTGTGCGTGTCTGTGACCAATCGCCTTCCTCTCTCGCTTCAATTTGCAGCCAATCTTCCCATCTCTCACACGCTCCCTCATGCATCCGTTTGGTCATTTTTCCATCTTCCCTTCCTTTATCTGTTTTCTCTCTCTTTCATTAGGAGATTGCCAGAGGTGTCTCGAAGCAAAAGAGCTGCTTTATAATAATGACACTAGAAAATCGCCACTTTATCTCTTCCTTGGCCAAATCCAGCCGTTCAATCCATCTCTCTATCTATCCCGGCCGCCACTCCACAAGGTGGCTCTGTTAGAAATTGCATCCATAGGTCTTTCGCTTTTAATCCAATATGACAGACATCAAAGGCGGTAATAGAGAGCGATATAGCGCTTGAAAGCCACGCTGCCGGATGTTCTCCTTTCAAATGGTCTCCATGGTGGCTGATTTCCAATTTAATTTGTTCCCTAACCTTTGAGAATAATTTTGTTTTAAGGTCTGTCTTCGAATGCTTTGTTGTTTGTACTTCTCTTTTATGTCCAAGTCGGCTATTTTCTGCCAATGGGGTTTGAACCTGCTGTTAGCTTCATTAAAAAAACACTCTTTGGATCAATTTAAATGTTATTGCAGGATAAAGGCTCACAAAGATGCTGCCCAAAGCCTTTCACCACTGTGTGACATTTTAAACCAAGCCGGGAACCCTCGGGCCTTCATGGAACGTTTTACCAACTCCCTTTGAACTCCGACTGAGAATATTAATGCTCTTCATATTATTCAGATCCACTATAATATGAAAGTATATAATGCCGTACTCCTCATTATATACCTTGTCAGCCACCTGTACATGTTCTTTCCAGAGAAACAGAGGGTAGTACTCATTTTTTAGTACTCAAGACTAAAAATAATAAAGAAAGAAAGAACAAAAATGAAATTAAAGCTGGAAATAAAGTTCAGTTTCCACATTTTTTTTAGATCGATGAGCTTTGTACAAATCGACTCCCTTTTCGGAAGGCAGGCTTAGAGGAGAATCAATGTACATTATGTGAGAAATAATGTGTTTTTTGCACCTTAAACCTTTTTGCATAAACACATTGCATTACACCAAATACAAAATATGATGTTATTTTTAACAACATAATATGACCCCTTTAATAAATTATTACTTTATTCAGCCTAATTATAGATACATTTTATAGATATTCCACAAAAAAGCAGCAGTGGAAGACTTGAGTAATGATGCTGAAAATTCAGCTCGGATCGCAGGAATAAATGACATTTTTAAAATATAATTAAATAGAAAACGGATATATTGTATAGTTTACAATAATAGGGATGTAGCAATTTAAAAACAACATTTTAAAATATTAAATATATGTTTATTTGCAAAAGTCATGCTAACAACTATAAATATATCTTTAAGTATAACATTTTTTATCAAATAAATTCATCCTTGAGGAACATAACAGACTTTTTTCAAAAATATTCAAAGATCTTAAAAACTTTTGAACGCTGAAAAGTAAAATACATTGTTATGATGCTGTATGCCTGTATGAAAGCTTAAAACGTAATACTGAAAGTCATAAAGTATGTAACCCCTGTTCTGTTATTTTATTCTTTTAACTGACAAATTTAGCAATATAGCTCACAAGTCAGCTTTTTTGTCCTTTCTGGAGCTCTTAAGTATCATTATATACTGCGTAAAAATTCTTTCAATATTTCCACTTTTGTGTTATACAGAAAGAGCATCCTATTTTGGAATGTCATGAATGTGAGGAAAATTACAACACTGAACTTTGCCTTTAATGTCCTTTATGTCGACTAACTTGGCCACCTAGAATTTAGTGTACATAAAAGCAGCAATAACGAAAGGACACTCTCTCTCTTTGTAAATGTCCGTGGGTGCATGTGTATTTCTGGTGCTCATGATGGCCCAGGGCCTTGTAGCTGATTGCCTGTTTTGTGGGAGAATGGGCTTTTATAAGCTGGAGGGTCTGCACTTACCTCTGATTACCACTAAGCCCTCGTATTCCCAAGAGCTGGTAGATGAGGCACTCTAGTGAGTCAAGGTTAGCCTTGAGTCATATACAGTCGCCAGATCTCATCGTCATGTAGCAGAACCGTCCGGCTTACTCCATAAAGAGACTCTTCATTTATCACGAGGAGTGTGAATGTGTTACTTACAGCCCTTTTTACTTCTCCTCTGTTGTTTTTTTATGCTCGGGCTGAATTTGAGATTTCTGCACGCATGTTCAGTATTAAACCTGTTCGAACTGCAGTAATTCCTGTTCTTGAAAATCAGCAGCTTGTACTTGAAGAGACTCTACGCTCATGATTACTCGTAATCATGCAATTTTATGGGCCCTATTTTAACGATCTAAACGCAAAGTCTAAAGCACATGCCGCAGGTGCACTCAGGGTGTGTCCAGATCTACTTTTGCTATTTTAATGACGGGGAAAATGGCGCATTCTCTGAATGGGCTGCCCCTATTTTCTTTTCTATTTTAATTTTTAAGTTTCTTTAGTTTACTTAGGCTGTGTTTATTTGGTCAAAATTAAAGTAAAACAGTAATATTGTTAAAATTTTAAATAATAATAATTTGATAATTAAAAATAATAATTTGTATTTTAATATAATTTTAAAATATTTAATTTCTTTGGTAGCAAAGCAGAATTTTCTGTAGCCATTAGTCTTTAGTGTCACATGATTTTTCAGAATCATTCTAATATCCTGCTTTTCTACACAAGAAACATTTGTTGTCAATGTCAACATTATTGTCAATGTTTTACTGCTTAATATTTTTGTTGAGCCAGTAATATAATATCACTTAACGGTATAAGATATAATAACAATAAGATATAAGTAACAATATTAATACTTATACTTTATTACTAAGAATAGACTGAACTGATTAAAATTGACTGTAAATAATTTTACATATACATGAACAAATAAATATAAGAATATCCTTCTGCTTCAACATATATTTGTATGTTGAAGCAGAAGGGGTTTTTTTCCACTTTCGGTGTAATGACGAAGTTTTGTTGGAGATTAAATGAACTAGAGATGATATCACTGATCAATAATTTTACAGGTTTTTCTTATTCGGTAAATATCAAGTTTTTCACAGTTCTTCATTCAGAGAAATCTCACATCTCATTGGACTGCTTCCATATTGTCAGCTCACGCAAGACAGACGATTTTGCCTGCGGGTACAAGATAAGGAGACACCAATTAACTGGAAGCTTATTGGTGATAAAACAGAGCCCTTCTGCAGTATGCTTCATGTTGAAAATGATGTCTGTGTTTCTCCTTCTGAGACCATTTGGAATTAGCGGAAAGAATTGAACAGCCTTAGATTAATTTCATTAGCTGTGTGCTTCTGTGATAGAATAATAGGGTGCCAGAAGGAGAAGGACTCTTCAGTGTTTCAAAGGTCAAAATATTGGAGCGCTTGGATGATTAAAGTGGCAGCATGAAATCTGGAAAATACTCTGTTGCAAACTAGTTTCTTGTACTACTTGAAATCGGACGGCTGCTTCACAGAAATATCTTGTAGGCTTTTGTTCATACACAAGTTTTTTCATTAATACAGATGTCCACATAATAGCATTTCATGTTTTGTTCTCATTTAAATGTAAAAATTCTCTGGAGCTGCAAAACAACAACAAAATGAAAAATGTAGACACTTAGAATCTTTGCTAGTGGGCTTCCCTGAAGCTATTTACATTTTTTCCAATGCAGAACTAAACATGTGCATGGCAGGTGATTCTAGACCTTAGATCTCCTTAAGTGCAAACAACAAATATAAAATGCCTTATTTTGAGATAGCAGTACCATTATTTCTGTTGTTGAGATCACGGTAATGCAAAAACTTCTACAGTCCCTTTACTGAAGCGATATAAAAAAAAAATACATATGCCGGCCTGCAAGTCATGACATTGTGAATGAGCAATTATATTGGTTTTAATTGTATGATGAAGATTTCGTATTCTCTTAAATACTCTTTTCTCTTTATTTCTTTATCTTTTAATTTCTTTTCATTTATTTATATCATAGAATAAAACCTCACAATATGTCCTTCTATCTCCCAGTGTGGCTTGTTATCTCATAATGTGACTATCCCTTACCTAAGCCACACTGTGAGATATAATGTTGTTATCACAGAACAAAACACTCACAGGACTATACACAATCAAGTATCCCACAGAGCTGTGTAATAATATCTCACAATATGACTTTACAGTACTGTGTGCCTTGAAATCTTACAGTGTGGCTTGCTATCTCATAACATACCTTTAAAGGAATAGTTCAGCCAAAAATGAAAATTCTGCCATCATTTACTCACTTTTAAGTGGTTCCAAACCTGTATAAATTTCTTTGTTCTGCCAAAAACACTGAGAAAGATATTTAGTTTGCAACCAGGCCTTTTGTGGTCACCATTGATACATATAGTATTTTTTTCTGCTATGGAAGTGGCCCAAAACAGCCTGGTTACATTGTGGAATATCTGGTTTCTTTTTTAAAAATAGCTTCCCTTGTGTTCAGCAGAACAAAGAAATGTATACAGATTAGGAACTACATCATACCTCACAGTGGGACTTTATATCTCAAAGTGTGACTCAATATCTCATAATGTCCTTATCCCAAACTGGCACTTTATCTCATAATATGGCTTTCAATCTTTTAATGTACTGTATCTCAATATTTAAATGTGTGTATCACAATTAAATGGTATTTTTATGGATTAATATGGCTTTGTCTAATAATGTGACTGTATCTCACAGTGTGCCTTAAGGGATAATGTACACCCAGCAGAATGTGACTTTTATCTTAGTGTAACAGTGTAAGTATTGTATTTTTAGATTTTAACCTCAAGTCTTGATTCCTGTCCACTGTGCATGTAGATCAATGCTAATATTTCAAGTGGCTGTAATTCCAAGGTAAATTACTGTTGTCCTCCTTTGTATGACATTAAAATTCTGTGTAAACAAACATTATATTTGCCGCTTTGATGTGGCTTCTATGTGGACTAAAACCTCTCTAGGCAAATTTAACTATAATATAATTGGCTCATAACGCCGTGAGTGGGTGTCCCATACACCACTGGGTGAGGAAAGAGCACTCAACATCCTGTAGCGATCATTGCGCTTGTGATTGCCTGTTAATATCACTTAGTGTGTTACGACACAGATTTGTCTCATGTTTCACCGACACAAACACATAAACTCAAGAATCATATTGTTTCTCCCACTGGTCAACTTCTTTTTTCAGTGCCACTGAGTGTTGCCAAGTCAATTTAAATTACACATCCCCTGCTGTTCTTTTAATGTCAGAGCTTTCTCACTTTCTTATATTTTCTTCCCTTTGTTCAAGTAGCGTGAGTCATATATCCACGCTGCAGTCAGGATAACACCCCCTCCATAGAAATCCAGCGATGCTTAAAGCGACACATCTGACACTTTCGAATTGTTGCAGCTCCTGCATTATTACACTGTAGATTAAGAATAAATTGTAGCACTAAAATGTCATCCTGACTATTCGTAATTTTTCCGGTGCTAATCACCATATTCTCATATGCTGTCTGTCTTTTGTCTTTGCGTAGGTAAGTATGCCATGCGGGACCTCGTGCACCGGCTCCCAGGTGGGAGCAATGCTAGCGGAAGCAGCGGGAGTACGGCAAACAGCACAGCGGGTAAAACCATGTGCGATGACACCGTTACGGCTATATGCTGCGCCCTACACGAGGTCATCACCAAGAACATGGAGAACGCCAAGGCCTTACGAGACGCCGGTGGCATTGAGAAGCTCATCGGTATTGCTAGGAGTAAAGGAGACAAGTAAGTCATCTTTTTTTATAATAAGCTTACCATCTTATCTCTAACTAATAACATGGCCCGAAGTACGCAGTAGTTTTTGCTCGTGTTTTCATGGACCTTTATTTTGTTCACCAGAAACTGTGCATTGCTTGTGGAAACATTTTATTTTCTAGCTGCACAGTTGTACTTTTATTCCAGCACCTTTTAAAAGAAATGCACGGAATGAGTCAGACCTCAATAAGCATTTCATGAGCTTCAAGGCCACATTGTCTACAGATGTTCGGCTACATCATATATACATCTGCAACGCGCCCGACACGAGTCGCTTATTCAGTGCCTGCCGAACTGAAATGAAGAAAAGCAAACTTGGAGGAAGAACGCATTCACTTTTGCCTTAGCTGACAAAAAGCTGTTATTTGGTTTGCTGCATCCTTCAGAATAAAGCTAAATATCATGAGGATGTATGTAACTGTGATTCAAGAGAGTTAAGGGATTTTATCTGCAATGATAATGCGGAAAAACACTCCATTAAAAAAAACCTATGCAGCACAGCCTTGATTCTGACTTATTGGTTTTTTGAATCATAAAAAGATATAAAGAGTGATTCACATGAGATTTTTTGGTATTTTATTATTTTGGTTTATTACTTTATTATTTTATTTATATTATTTTGAGCATAACATGCACAAACAATTTTGTTGTCTGCATTGAGTTTGAAACTATGTCTATAAACCAAATTTCTCTTCTTTTGTTTTCTTATTTGATAACTTCTTAGCAGGATTATAGCATAATTAAAAAAGGTGTAGGGACCAGTTCTCACTAGTTGCTTATTAGCATGCCTAATATTAACACTGGCTGTTTATTAGTATTTATAAATCAATATTTTGCATGGCCATATTTCTCCTCCTTAATCCTACCCAATACCTAAACTTAGCAACTATCTTACTTACCTTAACACCTAAGTATTAATAAGCAGCAGTTTACTAACTACCTTACTAACTATTAATAAGCAGCAGACATAAGTTAATGGTTTGTTAATAAAAAAAAGACCTTAAAGTGTGACCAAAAATATAGTATTATTGTATTTATTTATTTTATTGGTGACACTTTAGAATAGGGAACACTTTTTTACTTTTAACTCAGACTTTTACCTCAATAAATTCTTAATTTTCTGCTTATTAATAGTTAATAAGGGAGTTGTTAAGTTTAGGTATTGGGTAGGATTAGGCATGTAGAATAAGTTCATTTATAATAAAGCATTAAAATGTGCTTAATTACTACTAATTAATAACTAATATTCTACTAATATGTTTGCTAATAAGCAACTAGTTAACAGACCTTAAAATAAAGCATTACCATTTTATTTTTTTATATTTTTTTGTGCTCAATATGTATAGATTTGGGGTATTAATATAGATTATTCAGATGGTATTCAGTTGCAATACATGGCATGTTATTATATGCAACAGGTGATTCAAATGAGCATCATCCAATTATGTTTTATAATATTCATTGATCAAGCCTTTCTATATGCCGCTTGCTTTAGTCTCTTAGAAACCCCAAGTAAGGAGTCTGACAGTGAGTGAGTGATGAAACTGTCAAAGACATTAGTCCGACCCTCATCAAACCGACACTTCATGTGACTGCTTTATATCCCCATCAGCTATTCATACACTGTGCCCACCCCGTCGGAGCCAATATGGCGCTGACAGCTGCTTCCAGTTTCCTGCTGAGAGGTTATCAAAGGGACAAGCCACTCGGGTGCTTGTTTGTCTGGATATAGCACAAATGCAACCAGTTGATTTAGTACAGGCACATAGCAGCAACCAGTGTGCTTGTTCTGATATGCATCAGATTTGATGGCTTTTTTGATTTGAAGTGGATTGCTTTGGTGCAGATTTTGATATGCTCACACATCATTCATGGCAAAGTAATGAACTCACCGCTCTTGGCTGAATAACTTGCTTTGGGGTTTTTTTGTTATAATTTGCTATTTTAAAAGACACAAATAAGAGAAGCTGCTTTTATATACAGTGTGCCTTAAAAATATCCAGATATACTAGTCATTCTGCGAATCTGACAGGCTTTACTTTGCCAAAGTGAGGGGTTTAATTTGAGACAAGCCCGAATCAAGTGAAGATCTAAGAGTGTTAAAATCCATGTTGAAAGATGAGGGGAGGGACAAATCAAACATGCAGCTCCACCTCTAAGAATCCATTTTGTCATTTATGAGAGGAAATGGTGAAGGATGAGCGGCATTCATTTCCTCTATTAAAGCCATGTTCAAAGATTTTCCTCTAACTTCATTTCAAGTGGCAATTGTAAATTGTTCCATTGTGTCCTTTGAGCAGAAATGGATTGACTCGGCTCGGCGGAAGACAAAAGGCACAGCTGTTCTATCAAATCAGCTGAAGTCAAACAATTTGTGTCATTTTTGAGAACCAAGGGATTGTTTCTTTTGTTTGTTGTGCATTGTTAATCATAACAAAAGCTGCTGTCCGTGTGAGATGTTTGCACAGAAAGCAGAGAAAACATCAAATCCTTTCGTTGGAACAGCCATCTGAGTAACAATGTACCAGGATTGGATTTTCATTTTCCTGTGTTATGATATTGGCAGTTTGATCTTAGAATATTTTGTATATTTTTTCCAATTAAAATGTGTATAAAAAATATAAAAAATAGAGGTGCCACTGTTATGCTGGTGTGCTGCACATAGATATACTGGACAAAAGTACACAAGTATTCAAAACTTTGGGCTTAGTAAGACTTTTTCTTCTCTAATGCTCAACAAGATTTATGTGATCATAAATAAAGTAAAGCAATTTAAAGCAGAACAATTTAAAGTCACTAGTCCTGAAAAAGGCTGTTTTTACTGAAACACGCAGATCTACTTTTAACTATTTTCTAATGATAATCCTGGTACATTAAAGGTTTTTTATCTTTTCATGCGAGTGCCTTGGAAATATTTAATCTATAACTTGATTTTTTAGCACATCCAATAAGCACCAGTGGCTTTATAAGGATTCTCTGCTTCTATTTTTTCTATTTAAAATCACTGTTTTCTGTTTGCTGTGAGGCAGTGCTGAATTTTCAGCATCGGTGCACTCTTCATTGTCACATGATCATTCAGAAATCATTCTAATATGCAGATTTGCTGCTCAAGAAAAATGTTTTTGTATAATCACTGTTGAGAACAATTGTGCTACTTAATATTTGTTTAAAAATTCTGATGCAGTTTTTAACATGATTTGTTGATAAATATAATTAAATGAAAGCAAAATACATTTGTAGAAGAAATTATTTAGTTAAATGTTTTTGTAATAAATGTTAATTTTTTATAAATAATGTTTAATAATATTCTTTTAAATAAATTAAGCCTAATAAAAATCATATAAAATATTATTATTATTATTATTATTATTATTATTGTTGTTGTTGTTGTTATTATTATTTTATTGTTTTAATGTTATGTGTAATATTTATTATTTTCATATTTTCTGATTTAATATCAATGTCTTATAATTACTTGATAAAATAATTGACTTTTATTCTAAATCTTTTAGGTATATGCTTTTAAAATTGCATTATATAATAATAATTGACTGTTAAAATATATGTCAGTTTATTACTGTTGACTTAACTTGTTGTTTCCCTCTCTCTCTCTCTCTCTCTCTCTCTCTCTCTCTCTCTCTCACACAGACACTCACCTAAAGTGGTAAAGGCAGCATCTCAGGTCCTCAGTAGCATGTGGCAGTACAGAGATCTCCGGAGCCTTTATAAGAAGGTAGGAGACCTGCTTCTACTCACAACATCTGTGTCCCACTTCATCCCTCCCAACCTGAGGAATTCATTTAGCATGCTAACTGATCTCCCACTCCCACACGATATGTTTGAACTTTTAGAGAAAATAGTTTAGAATGAAACAAACTGGAGAAGTGTTTTTGTACCCCTCCTACCCGACAAAGATGTGCGACCCACTATTTATTCAAGACGACACCTTGTAGCCGACTGAAAACATTAATCCGCAGTGACTAGCAATGAATGCTCTATTGAGCAGAAACGGCCAGGCTGAAGAGACATTTCCATTCCAAGTGCTTGTTGCACTTACTATTGTGTGTATCCGTTCAGACGTCTCCTTTGCAGATTATTGAGGCAAACTTTGGCCTTGGTGAGCGCTGACGGCATTCAGAGCGTATTGTACGGTCTGAACAGCACAGTGAATAGACTGATGCGAGGAGACCTTGTATGAATGTTGCCATATTTCACAATTAAAATCTGATTTATTTTCATTTCCAAACCAAACTTTTTTAAGCTAGCGTTTGGGGGCTTTGTATAGAAAATGTGCTCATGAAATTCAATTTAATTATGTGCAATAGGAATCAACCTACTTACATGTAGCCAGGCCTCTCGTGTTGCAGACAACCACAGATAATGTGCACCCAAAGTAGTGTTTAAACACAAACAAGGTCAATCCAAGCCAAAATGTTCCCAAATGAACTACTAAGAGCACGAGAAGAGAAATTTTGGGTTGTGACAGACCACAAGCGCTAGAAGAAGCCTCTAGGCTGCGAGAACACACCGTTCCCCTTCGCTGAGCAATCGCCGTCCTGACAGATACGACGCTGGGTGGTGAGGAACGTCCCGGACCGACGCTATAATGTGTCGTTTTGCCCACTTGGCTCTGCAGAGAAGGCGTTGAAGAATTACAGCCCACGGAAACGGCGACGGATGCCACGCTGACCTTTAGAGATGAGAAAAGGCCAAGAGCCGGCTGCCTTCACCACCAAGATGAGTTTAGAAGTCTGTCTGAGGAAACAGAGGCGCCCCCCTCCACGAACTGTGTTGGAGAGCGAATTCACAATGCCTGTTTGAAAATGCCTGTAATGATATGTAATTATGGATGTTTGCGCGTTTACCCCGCTGAGCTCGTCGCCGCCAAAACCAATGTCGAATTACGAGCTCTAATTTCATGTGCACATACTATTAATTACCCTCTCTGTCTTTTTTTAAATATTTAGAGGGTTCGACGAAAAGGTACCATGTGTAGATTCTAATGAAAGAGAGTAATTAGATGGAACGCCGATTCCCATTATGCTAGCTGACTAAATATCTATAAATAATGTCGAAGCTCTCACAGGTTCACAATGCCGTTGTGTTCGCATGCCGCCTTGAGGCAGGTTATCGAACGGCTGCTTTAGCTGACGTAGATAAAGTGACAAGGTCAAGGACGTGGAGGACATCCGGCGCTATAAATGCATCATCAGAGAGGCCAAAGTCGTTAAATCCACACTGATGCTTATTATAAACAGTTCTCTGATTGATTTTCGAGGAATAGAGCTCTGTGGATCCTTCTCACACTTTTTCCAGCCCCCCCCCCTAGGCTGGGTTTGCAAAGATTTTTAAAACCTCCCACAACCTAACCTGTTTCCTCCAACCCAGCTGAGCCCTGGAAATGTCACCGGGGATGGTATTAAGCAAAGGGCAGCAAGAAAGAGATTGCTATTATTAACATTTGCAGGGCCTCGTCTCTCATCTCATGAGTGCATAATGACAGTTGTTCCACGTGGATGTGTCTTTCTTTCCCTCCGTTGAAATGAATGGTGTCAATTGGATGAGTCGGGCCACCTGAGGCGCGATTTCTTTGCGTTTTGGGTGGTATGATGGATGAAGCTGAGAGAGAAGAGGGAACACAAGAGGGGAGGAAAGCGAAAACAAGAGATTTGGGAAGCCAGACGCCTCCCAAGGCTGTGAACAATGGCCCCGTGCCCAGGAAGCATCTGTGATCTTTTGGTTTTGATGCTTCTAGCCAGTTTTAGAGGAAGTTGTGTGTTATGGAGTGTAACAGTGTTAAATAATATACTTAGCTCTGTGTATGCATTATTTTCCTTTGGCTTCTTGTTTTATAGTATCTTACGTTTTATTATTATTTTTGTATTACATTTTATAATTTTTTATGATATATTTTTATTGTAAATTTTATGTTAAATAAACTAATAATAATAATAATAATAATAATAATAATAATAATAATAAATGACAAAATAATAAAATGCTCACTGATGCTCCAGAAGGAAAAAAATGCATTTCCCAGGAGTTTGAAAAACTTCTTGAATTTGAAGATCAGGGTAAATGTAACTTTTGTCTTCAGAGAAATTTCTTCTGTAGCCTCTGATAGGCATTACTAAAAAAATAAAAAGAAAATAAGAAAAATGTTTCACACCCACCTATGAGTTTTCCTTCTGAGGCATCAGTAAATTTTTAAACCTTCTGTAGAAGTTGCATACAAGCCCCTCATTTGTCCTTAGTTTAAAAAGATAGATCTCTAAGTCATACAGTCATTGTTGGAAAGTGTTGAAATACTGAAAAATGCTGGATAACCAGGATTTATCTGCAGAACAACGGACAGTTTAACTGTTCAGAACACACAAGAAACTCATAAACAACTATCATAACACAGTGTTAAGAACCAAGTGAATGTAAACTTTATAACTGTATGATCCCAAATATTTGGTTAAAATAATTAACATTTTGCAGATTCTGAAAGGGAGATGTTAACTTTTGACCTCAACTGTAAATATTATTGTATTCAAATTTTACTTAAAATATATCTGTTTAACATTCTCTTTGTGATTTTTTTTTTTATTTCTCAGATTCATTGTTTAAGTTTGTGCATTGCATTTACGCTCTAGGGAGGTTCACTGTGTACTGTAAACACACAGAACTGCTTTTTGAAAAGTTTTTGGCTTATAATGCATAAATATTTATCATTTTGCATAATAAAATGCATCTAATTCGTATAAAGTTACTGCAGTTGATCTACATAGACAGAAATCTTTGAAGAAGTGCAGACAGCTTCCAGCTCCATCTACTAATAAGGTGTGTGTGTTTGTGAGAATGCCCAGAAGCGCTTGGCTTGATTTACTCAGTATGACGTAGAGCCGGACTAAGATGAAGTGAAGTTCTAGCCTGAGAGAAGAGAGAAGTTGCTTATGCCATTGATCTTGAGCCTGAAGCCTCACTCATGTTCTGCTGAGAGGTGTTGCATTCAGCTGGCAGCCTCCTGAGATGCAATTCCACAGTCATCTCTCCCCAACGCTCTCTACGAGGAAGTATCAGGGTAGTCAATTGCCTCAGCGACCCGAGGGAGCCAACGCAGCAAGAGCAACGCTCCTGGCTCCATCCGCCTCTGGGAGTATAATAATGAGCGCTTGCCATTGGCTTGCTTCAGTGCACATTTCCACACCAGAAGTTTTTTTTTTTTCTGTCTGACTCTTAAGCAGCATTATTGAGGAATCACGGTTAGGCAGGTTGCCATAAATGACTCATCTTTGCATGGTCTGCTTGGTCTTTTCAGTCTTGGTCTGAGTCAGAATCAGTTATTTAATGGTGCTTCATGCGTTCAACTGGAATTAACAGAATAAATTGGAAGTTTTTGAGTTTAAAGGACGAACGTGCATTTACCGTTCACCTTTTTTACACCTCAGGAACAGTTACCTTCGCACAATAGTCCATCAATCCAAGCAAATTATTCTCTCAGACCTGATAAAGAAGAAAGAAAGGAGTTATGGGATTTAATGACCCACACTGAAACTCAGTCTTCCCTGCAAGTATTGTTTTCAGATGGCAGGAACATCTTGTGAAATGAAGAAATATCTTTTATTGCACAGCCAGCCCAAATGCCCATCATCATAAAGAATAAAGGTAAAAGTTTTCATTTCTTCCTCATGTGAGAACCTCAAAGTTCAAGTAACACTTACAACAGCGTAAGTAAAAGGAAATGACAAACTCCCCCACCGAAGAGGTCTTTAGTCGTCAGGCGACAAGTACCGTTTTCTCCTCTCTTCACGCCCCTTGGAGTCTTCAAATACCTGTCCAATGTCATTATTTGCAACAGGCACATTAGGTGGAGAGTGGTGGTTTCTCCTGCCAGAGTTTCTGCCGTGTTGAGAAAGTAGGGCAGCTTTGAACTGCACTGAGTCGGAGAGACCGACCGTTTGATCTATTCCTCACCTTTCCAACAAAAGCAATGTCACGGAGGGGCAAATGGGATGTCATGGGTAGTGTTCTGTGTCCCTGTAAGAGAGCTTGTTCAGTAGACTGCAAGTTTTCAGACGTTCTCCTTGTTTCTTTATTGTGTATTTGTAGCCTGTTAGAACAGATTTACCTTGGAGAAATTGAGCTTCTCCAGTGACCTCGCAAGGGGTTCGCAAGTTGTTTGAGTTTGTACTATGCTCCGCATTAACGGCACAATGAAGCAACTGTATGAATCAGTTGATCTTTACTAAGTTAGAGTGATCTTATTGATGATCCGATACATCAGAGATGCTCGTATCTGGCCCAAGAGATACATTTTCCTGCAGAGTTTATCTCTAATCCTAATCAAACACACCTTAACATGCTAATTAGGGTCTTCAGGATCATTAGAAAATGTCATGTAGGTGAGTTTTATCAGCGTTGGAGCTAAACTCAGCAGTGCATTGTACCTCCAGGGAAAGATCTGAGGAACCCTGCGATACATATGTGCTCTTGAAGTGCCCCTAATATTGTCTTTCGTGCAGTGTGTAATGTAGCTATATGTGAACAATCAAAGTTGTAAAGTTGTAAATCAAAAAGTTCATAATATAAAAAGAATTGTCTCCCAAATTAAAGAACTGACTCTGTAAAGCCTAAACAAGTCATTAGTCATTCAAATTCCACCTTGAACAATTTGACCCCACCAACAAACACATCACTTCATGAATGAGTTTGGCGCAGAATACACAAAACATTTGCTCTTGAAAGATGGTTCAGTACCCAATTTATTAGTGAATAACTAAAATGAGGTGATATTAAACATATTTTACGAAAACAAAAGTATTTTTTCGACTTTTTAACCTTGCATGCATGTAAACCGTAAAAATGTCATAATAGGGGCACTTTAATATCTTATAAAAGCATATTAAAACATAATCCTCTTAAACATTTGAGTGTGTGTGTATGCAAACATTCCTCAGTCATATTCTTAGATATTAAAAGTTGTGTAGTGTGTTTCAGAATCAAGTTGTTTTTAGTAATGTAATTAATGACTGTATGCTATCAGCACACTGGGCAGATGCTCACAGTGATGTCACATGTCGTCGATCCAGTGGCCAATGGGTTAAGGTTATCTCCTCCATCAGCCTTTCGGGCTGCTTCAGTCACACATCAAACAGGCTTTCTCCACAGCCACTGACTCCCGATCATTCGTACATTGATTTCTGTACCTCCATCCGCCCATTGATTTCTGTAATGACTCCACACTGGGAGGCCCTAAACTAAACTGACAGAATAACAGTGGGCTAATGTAGCGTACATAGATACTGGATGCTGTGTTGCTCGCCCTTGTCTAGTAAATAAAATAAATGACTATCTGCATTATTGTAAACTTTTCTCTGTCTCTTTCTTTATTTTTCTAGGATGGCTACTCGCAGTATCATTTTGTTGGCTCTGCCTCAACAATAGAGAGAGACAGACAGAGACCGTACTCATCCTCACGCACTCCGTCAGTATCTCCGGTCCGGACATCACCTAATAACCGATCAGGTGAGTTATACGTATTAATCTTTCTCATCAGTGACAGTTTCTGGAGTGTTAAAATAGTGTCGCTATCCATGGTCCTGAAGTCCAAGCTCTTCAGTCCGGATTTAAAACAATTACAAACAGTAGGTTGATTCTCTTTTTAACCCTGATAGAATCCTATTAAAGTGATGGGGATTTCTCAGTGCGTCCTGGGACTCAGGGTTAATGATCCACACTACCGTTGGGGTTAGTGGATTCATGGCCGGCTGGTTGTGCCTCTAATACCTTTTCCGGTGGACTTAGCATCTCGCTGAAGCAGAAAAGTACTTTTCCCAGATTCAGAGTTTGAGAAGACTATTGGTGGTGGAGGCTGAGAAGCAGAAGTGGGAATTTTAGAGCTAATGGGTCTTTAAATGGCTGGAAGGTAAACAGAGTGATGAAATGAAGTTCTTTCTTCCTTAATGCAAAATTTACGCTGTTATATTAAATTTGTATTGAATTTCTTCCCAAGCCAATTCTGGTTTTATCTACGCTGAATATGTAGTCACTGTTATCTTGCAGTATTGTTTATATATATATATATATATATATATATATATATATATATATATATATATTGCAGTTTTGTTTATATAATCTATACATATATATATATATATAGATGTGCTATATATGCTTTTTAAAGATATCGATAGACAGTAATGTTATATTGTTTTTACATTTTATTTTGTTCATGTTTGAGAAATCTGAAATCATTTGAAAATGAGATTTAAAAATGTTGTGTACAATAAACATAATTTGGGTGACAACCTCTCGATTCTGTAATTCTATTACAGAATTTTTACAAAAAAATATTTTAAATTATGTATATAGAAAGGAAGTAAACACTGCAACCAACAAGACAAGTTTATGTGAAGTTTGGGAATCATATTTTTAAAATAAAGCACAATAATATAATCAAATTTTGTCCATACTTTATTTTTCTTTAGTTTTAGTGTATTTTATATTTTGTAATAAAAGTATAATAATAATAATAATAATAATAATATTCCCAAAACAACACAATATTGATTGTGACAAACCTTGACTACTGAAAACAGTGTTTGGTTTAATTTTAGCGTGACTGAAAATAAAATTTGGTGGTTAAGTAAATCAGATGTTAATTCAAGAATTCAAAAGGATTCATTAGGCCGATTTTGTCAGGGTGATTCATTAAAAGATTTGGGTCATAAGTGTAATTTTGCTCATTAATCGGGTTAAACTAAACACATTGTTTTTACACACATCCAGGAAGGTGTGTTATCTTTGCATGCAAGCTCACATTTAATGTAAAATGTCATTCATTTTACTGTGACTCTAGATTCAGTTGACTAGAGATTTAGGAATTATGGCGCAAAGCAGTGCTCACATGATTCAACGTGTTCTCTGCAGCTTTTTAGAATAAATTGATTTATTGTCTGCTTGTTTTTCTCAGTTGAATCTCTGATGTCTCCAGTCATCCTCTGGCTTGCAGCTGGTTTCATGCTGTTCTGTTGTCTGCAGGCTTTTCCTCTATGGTTTGAGCACCAGTGTGTGTCATGAAAACGGTGAACGGTAGATTTTTGCCAGAGATCAAAGCACTCAGAGTTAGACGGAGAGAAGGAAGGTAGGGGAAAGAGAGACAGTGGTGTGTCGAAGGTCTTGTAGGCGTACCGAAAAGTAGCTGCGCTCTGTGGCTCGGAGCATCAGAATGTGACAGCAGGGTCTCGCCTGTGCTACTCAATTAACATTTCCTAAGATACATGTGAGCTCAAAGACAAAATAATACAGCAAAATTGTCAATACGATGCAATTCATTCACTTCACAACTCTGCAATTATTTCTAATACCATGACCTTGCCATTTTGTTGCAGCATTAGAGACATGTATTCACTTGTGTGGAAAGATATTTATTTATTTATTTGTATACTCATTATTACCAAGTTCTGGCAACAAAATATATATATATATATATATATATATATATATATATATATATATATATATATATATATATATATATTTTTTTTTTTTTTTTTTTGCAAACAAGCATAACACAAGAGCCAGTGCATTTTTAATTTTAAACTGAAGTGGTGCAACACTATGAAATTTGAGGTCATTTACATTTTTGATAATTAAAACTATTTTCAACTTGTTTAATATGCTTGTTAAAGTTACTCAACTTTGAAAAATCTCAGGGGCCACAAAATGGATTTTTATTTTTTTTGTAAACATAATATGATTTTGATACAAAAAAAAATCAATTAATTTTTGGGGAGATTTAATTAGCTAAATTAAATATTTTACTAATGAAAGGTATCTATTTTCTTGCTTTATCACTTTCAGTGGAATTTAATAGCCTTATACCAACATGTAAGTATTCATTAAATATACATACATCTGGTTAAAGTGCAAAAACAGCTTTATTTTAAATGAAAACTATATTAGATTATGAATATGATTGGATGAGCCACATTTGGCACCATTGTAAAATGAACTGATATAACCTGCAGCACCTGCACAATCTAATTCTTTATTAATGCACTCAGTTTTGCGACCGTAAACATATAGTTAGAGCAGACACCAGCAGCTTTGTGACACATCACAAGTGAATCATTCACATTATAATCAAGAGATACACTGGAAGCGCTCATCTTTGAATTTGCATCATGAAAGCATTCATCACACAGTTTGCAGAGTAGATTATGGTTTTGTGCTTGGTGCATGTGTGAATATATTTTTGTAGAATAATAAAGCAGACAAATTCAACAAAAAATGCAGTGCAAAAATGCCTTACAGTGTAAATCTTTTCATTTAAAAATTATAGAGCAACGCTGATCTTTTTCTTCATTTATATTAGTATCAGCAGACCTCACGTTAAAATTACACAGATATCAATGTTTCTAAGGCAGTTGCTCAGTTAAGTTGGAGATTTGCCTGGTCAGTACATCCACATTAAGGATTTTGGCATGAACTTCAATGCAGAGTTGACACGTTTTTACTCACTTTTGTAATTTAATCATGAAGCACGGAGGTAATGCTTCTAATGCCACCAGACAAGGCCTTCAGATATACTTTTATGGGATGCCAGACCCTAAGAACACAACAGTCATGATGTGTAGTTGCCAGCTATTACTGTATTATTGAGACACATTTAGGCCGGCAACTCAGAGCTCTTTGTTCATTTTAATAAAGTTCATTACTAGTGCTTAGAGGAATGGTTCACCCAAAAATGCCAATTTACTCATCCTTTGGCCATGTAAGATATAGTTGGGTCTGTTTCTTTATCGGGACAGATTTGGAGAAATTTAGCATAACATCACTTGCTCACTGATGGATCCTCTGCAGTGAATGGGTGCCGTCAGAATGAGAGTTCAAACAGCTGATAAAAATATCACAGCGATCTACAAGTAATCCACATGACTCCAGTCCATCATTTAACATCCTGTGAAGCAAAAAGCTGTTTTAAAAAATAATCCATCAGGGCGTTTTAACTGTGAACCATCACTTCTAGTAAAAAATGTCAATCCATTACAAAGCTTTTTTACAGTGAAAAGGTTCATCCCCTGTTGTCCTATCACATCAAACTCACATGCATATTTGATTAGAACTGTTTGGGACTCCTTTTGTAATATCTGTGCATTTTTCTCTCCTGATTCAGACAAGATGACATTTTCCACCCTAAAGAAGCAATATGTATATGTAGAGGACTCCTATTTTAGCCAAAGCAACTGTTTAAAATCTTAATGACAGATGTGTGTGATATGTATACTTGTAGAATACAGTGATGTTTTTTATCAGCTGATTGAACTCTCATTCTGACGGCAATCATTCACTGCAGAGAATCCATTGGTGAACAAGAGACGTAATGCTAAAGTTCTCTAAAACTGTCCTTAGAAACTAGCTCATCTCCCTTTTTAATGGCCTGAAGGTGGGTACATTTTTATCAATTTTCATATTTGGTGAGCTATTCCTTTTCGTAGAAATATCAAATACATGTTGTGTCTTCAGTGTCCCAAAAGTTTGAGGATGCAATCTGTAGATCACTTGTGATGTGGCTAAGACTAAACTGGTTGTCCTGATTGAAAGAGCTTTTTATTGTTACAGTGTAACATTTTTGAGAGAAAACAGAAAATTGGCCTTCACAACAGAGTTTTTATAGACATGCAGACTGCTAATTTCCTTGTATAACCTATAAAACATTGTTCCCGGACATTTAATTTTTACAACAAATGGTAAATGTCATCACGTTTCTCAGGAATTTACTTTCACAACAAATGTATTGACAATAACGGTTGTTGTGTGTATCAGCTTGTTTATCAGGACATATTTCCTACAGAGTCTTTTCAGTGCTGTAGTCAAGGAGATACACAGTAGTATAACAATAGTTGAGTGTTCCTGTCCTGATACCATTGGAGCTCAGGCACAAAAGCCCTTTCGCCAAATCCGGCTAAATCACGAAGATCTGCTGTGCAGCACATCTCATCAAAACATCAATTTTTCCTACATGTCTTTCGAAAAATATAGTTTTCATTTTCTACCATTAAGGTCATCAACTGTTCACTAGAGTTGCAGCTTTACCTGAAGAAAATCACATTAGAAAGCACAGTACACTGAGTTAAATGCATCAGTAGTGATTTTCTGCGAAACTGCTTTGTGTTTTTCTGAGAATCTATATTCGTGAGGTTTATGGAAACGGGAGCCTTTGAGAGTCTCATCGCTTGTTGACTCTGTAACCGCCGAGCTCCTCGATATTTAAGACCGATAATCAGTTATGTGCATATTTTTGCAAAATGATGCATTGTTGAGGAGCAATGATTAGATTAGGAGTCATATCGAGGCAGTTTGGAGGAGGGTAAAGCACTTGCGGTTATAATCTGATTATGGGTTTGAAATAATTAGCATGCTAATGTTTCTCTTGGCCACTGTGGGTAGAGTGGTGCTCAAAGCTATTATGTGTTTTATTGCAGTGTGTGTATATGATTCGTGGTCAGGGCTAATCAGTAATAGGTGTGTGTGTGTGTGTGTGTGTGTGTGTGAGCGTGTGTGTGTGTGTGGGGGTGTGTCTAAATCCTTCTATGCTGGCCAAAGAGGTCTTCCGTGCCCGTGAGCCCTCGGGTAGCTGTGTGCTTTGGAGATAGTGCCGCTGCCCACTATCCAGGGATCCAGGCTCGATCAGACCGGGCTGTAGGAGGGCCGGAGGGGGAGTGGCGCTGATCCGGTTAGAGCATTGAGGCTGGAAGGGATTTTTAGGCACAGAGGGAAGACTCTCTCCTGATCTCTGTGACCTTCATACAGCTGTTTTGAAGTGGCTAGGACAAAACACAGTGTTCATGGACAAAGAGAGAAATCAAGCCAAACAACCTGATTATACATCAAGTCACAGAGTTTAGATCAGGGGCATCCAATCCTGTTCCTGGACATCTACCATCCTGTACAGTTCAGGTCCAGCACCGATCAAACACAACCAGCTAATTACCAGGAGCACTTGATAATTATAGACAGGTGTGCTGGATCTGAATTCTGCAGGCAAGTAGATCTCCAGCACCAGGTTTGGGAAGCTCAGTCTCTGAGTCTAAAGCCTGTCTTTTAGGCTCTTTGACCGACATGTCGAAAATCAGTCACAGTTCGTTTTGTTCAGCGTCACGTTTTGAGCTGTGGAAATGATGCTAAACGAAACAAACTGTGATTGGTTGTTTGAGATGTTGGTCAAAGAGCCTAATAGGCAGGCTTTGGCCAATGAAAGGGATTCCAGATCTTAAGCCATCGGTTTAAAGATCTGACTTTGCGAGACTAGGGCACCCCTGATTTAAATAATTCAAGAAATCTGCTTTGATAATAATTCTGCATGAATTAATGGAAAGTTGCTTTATTGTAATGAACTTTTGCAAAGTACTAACATTTTCAAAGTCTAAAGCCGCAGTAACACTAGACATTCATACGCATGCGAATGCATCAGACTGGAAATGTAAGCCTGTGTAAAAGGTTTTCACATTCTGCTGTGGTCCAAAGTTCAAGCTTGGTGAATTCATAGCACATGACACCGTGTGACCAACAGCTGATTGATACATCACAGTATGACCTTCTATTTGAATTAAAAGAGCATACATTTAAATACGCAGCACTGCAGGAAAGTGAAATAGAGTGTAACTTTTTTACATTTCAGGCGTATTATTATTAGTTGCGTTTTGAATTAAAGTTTTAAAAAAAGTCATACCACCACATGTGTAATGTCTAGTGTGATCTCGGCATTTCTGAAAATAAGGACACAATCACAGCCAATCAGAATGTACTGATGTTCAAAGAACAGCTATCGGTAGTATTTTGAAAGAATTTATAACAAATGCTTCTTTCATAAATCTGTCAATTTTGCTCCATCCTTGATTAAAAAGTTTCCTGCCTGCTGCTTTTTTGTAACCCTTTGACCTTAATTATCTTGTTGTAGTGTGCTTGAAAAGGGTTGGAGCTGAAGTCTGCAAAAGTAACTGACTTGCGGCATCCCAGGGAACACTGAGTTTCGGCTTCTTGGCTGACTTCTGACTCCACGTAAGCCGCATCATACGTCGAGTCCGAGGTCTGTCAAGACACACTCTTGGGGAAGAAGCTTGATTTCAACCCTCTCATGTACGCGCGTACAGCTGTTGCTAAAAGTTAGTTATTTAGGTTATAATTTTAAAACTAGAAATATTTTTGCTACAAAAAATTTCTATTTTTTTATCCATGCTTCACGTTGTTAACTTGTATGGCGATGGATAAATGTGATTCAGTGAATCTTACCATCCCTATTGTTTATAGATTTAAATGTTAAATCCAGATTACTTGTAATTAGTTACTACCCAGCACTGACCACAGACACCACCCATAACCCCTCTGGTCTTTCTGGTAACTTCCTCTGGTCTAATTACTTACATAGAGGTGGTGTTTATCGTATGGTAACTTTTCTGTCACGACTTGATGTTTTTTTGTTTTATTTTTTTTTTTCAAAAGGTGGCACTTCAAGGACAAATATGGTATTCTTTGTGCAATTTCTTGTTTTTTTGTGACTTGTTGGAGCTGGCTGTTACAGGACCTGTTGGAAACATCCTTCATGCTGTCATTGCTAAACAGCACTAATGATGAATAATGACGCAAATCTCTGCATGTCCAGCCTCGTACAGGCAGGAAATGATGAACAAAGATAATAAGAAAGGGAGAGAGAAAAATGGATAATAATTTTGAACAAGAGTAAAGAAATAAAAAGTCAAAGTTGATTACACAGACATAAAGATTGCAGACAGAACAATATCGAAATACAAAGAGAAAAAGCTGCAAAGTGTGAAACCAGGCCAGTGTGTCTCCAGATGCTCAGTAAGATGGTGATGTAAGGTTTATGTGATGATTTGAATTGCAGCCAGCGCCCCCGCCTCACCCAGAGAGATGATCAGCCTCAAGGACAGGAAGAGCGACTACGACTCCACTGGAACCAACGCCAGTTACCATGGAAACAAAGGAGAGCACACTTCCAGAAAAGACACAATGGCAGGTAGGTCTAACTTCAACAGGAGGAGGAAGATCAGTTTTATTTGAAGTAAACTTAGAAGTCCACTTACAGAACTGTTTTCCGAGCGTTTTGTATTAAATTACATTTGAATGGACATACAAATAAAGTCTAAACTCTAGAATTCAATTTTTTTTTATTTTATTTCTAACAATTTTGTCAGACGTATTTACAACAAAAATCAATTTATGACATATTAAATGATAAATTACATTCAACCCAAATCCTAATTAGTTGTAATTTTACATTTGTACAAATTTGCCATGTTTTACCCATTTGTCAGCAAGAATGTTATACTTATTTAAAACACAATAAAATGTAATATGTTCTCTTATTCTTTTATATGTTTTAATATGTACAAGTCAGAATAAGCATGTGAATTTTAATTATTACATAAATCATGTGTTACAGTGAATGACAATTGTAATTAAAATTTAAAAATGTTATTCTCCAAAAACTTATTTGAAAGCTTAAAAGTAGACACTTTACTTACATTTATTGTGACCCATGTACCCATGTTATATTTGTGTGTATAAATTATATCAGTAATGATTTCTAGTTATGTAATTAAAGTATATTAATATTTTAACTGCATGCATTTATTGATGATAATAATAATAATATGTATTGATTTTATTACTGATAATGTTAATACATTTGATTTGTACTGTAAATATTAAGGGAAACAACAACATGTCAAGCAGGATTGATTTAAGATCCATTATTAAATCAATGTATTGTGCATCAAAATGTGTCATAATATACAAATCAAAATTAGTTTGATACTGAAATGTTCTATTTTAATATGTAGTTAGACTCTTGGCCAGCCTCATGTAAGTGTTATTAGGATGAAGTGTGTTTACGGTCCATCAAGCTTTATCCCCGACTCACATTTGGTTGAAATAGAGCCCAGAGTTCCTTGCTACAGCCCTGCCAGAGTCTCTTATAACAGGATGGATTTGTTTCACTCTCAATAAGTACAATTTCCAGAATTTTTTTATAGTTGTTTAATGTTTGATTTATTTGAAAAAACATTCCCTGCACATTCACACTCTCTCTTTCATCCCACAGTTCAAACCTCCTGTGGAACATCCACATTGTTCCGCAACTCGTACGAGACTTCAAATGACGAGATCAAACACAACCAGGTGAGCAATGAATCAGCCTGAAATGACTCAACTAACCAGGGTCAAACAGGGACAGAGAAACGCGTCTCCTATTGTGGAAATTCTCGCAAAAATCAGACAGCATTTACATTTACTACAACTGTTATGCGGCTATGTTGGGATAAGTCATTAGCGAGTGTTTTCAACACAAGGCAGCTGTCTATCTACCAATCCAGAACTGTGTTGGCAAACAAAAGGCTGAAGATCTATCCGTTCTTGCGCAGACCTGTCAGATGTTGTTTATTTGACTTTGTGAGGCGTCATGCTACGCTAATGAATCGCAACTATATGCTTCCAAGTGCAAGGCACTTTGGCCATATAGAAGATATATTACTTCTACTTGACAAGGTTCATCATGGTAAATTTTCAGATTTCATATGGATAAAGTTTGCCAGATGTCCCTGGCACACTTCCGAACCACACCGTATGTTGAGTCAGTCGACAGAAATGCTTTCCCAGACGAGCAGCTGCGAGGAGGCTGGGTACTGATAAGCCTGGCTTCCACATGGATCTTTCCTTTCTGTAGCTGGAGAGCATTCAGCTCTGAATCTTTTTCAATTAGTAACATCTCATTTTCTGCTTCAAATCTCTCTGTTATCGAAAGCAGCTCTGAATGGACAGAATAATGTGAATTTAAAGGGTTAGATCAATCAGAAACGAAACGTTTGTGATCATTTGTTGTTCCAAACTCGCTTCCACAAAAGGAGATGTTAGGCTGAATGTCTGCTTGTGAAAAATATTCAGGTTTTGATTTCATGAATTATTAAATGGGTCATGAAATGCAGTTTCAGATTTTTGCATTATGTTTCTCAAGGTTGCTTTATAAAGTTTTTTGCACCAAAAAGTCCAATATTTGTACAATTTTCCATCCTCATTTCACTCTCTGTGAAAAACACTCAATTTCAAGGGGCGTTACCTCTCGCAAATACAGACATAAATGCCCACTGCTGTCATTGGCTAAATTCACAGCACCATATCTATAATAAAAAATAATCTGGCAGGGGGTCAGAATTCAGACCAACACCATGCAGCATGTTTAGAATTATTCATAAAACAGTCCGTTGTGAAATGTGAAGAACAAATGAAAACTTTATCTCTCGGTCTCTCAGGCACATCATTAAAAATAAACTGAAGTCATGCATTTCTAATGCTCGGATCTTTAGGAGTCTATGCAAAGGAAGTGCAGTTTCTTTACATCCACTGACAGAATAACATCTGAGTTTGACTGTCCTCGGATTACTTATGGTAATGATTACGCATATTAAGAGGCGTCTTGAGGAGAATTGTGACATCACGAAACTTAAATCTGGGCAGTCAGAAGGCTATATAATAATTCATGGTTTAAATCAATTAGTTAGTTTTGACTTTTGAAACCAGAAATATTTTGATTCTCAATCTCATGACGCATTGAAAGAAATAGTTCACCCTAAAATGAAAATTACCCCATAATTTACTCCCCTCTAAGCCACACTAGGTGTATGTGACTTTCTTCTTTCAGGATAGTTTTTAAAAAATGTATCCTGGCTCTTCCAAGCTTGGTAATGCTAGTGGATAGTGGCCCTTATTTTGAAGCTCTGCAAATCGTATATATATGTTAACCGTATAAGCGTGGGTTAACTCGTGTTTTCTGAAGCAGATCGATGGGTTTCTGTAACAAAAATATTTAATAATAACAGCTGAAAATTACAGAGTATTTTAAAAACTCCAGACACCAGTAAATTCATAAATACATACAAGGCCAAACGGTATTGATTGGTTTGTAATTTTCAGCCCATTTTAACTGATGCTACCAAGACTATTAAAAGACATTGTTGCAATTCAGCAAAAACTCAAACATAATTTAGCTGAGCTTAAAAAGATGAAGAAAACTAAATGTCTGTGTTTGCGAGGCATAATCAATGTATTCGGAAGCACAACAGCTGCCTTTTCCTCCCAAATTTGGGATGTGAGAATCTGGATGGTTCTGTTAATTAACTTCCTTCACAAATCCTTCTTTCACCTCAGGTCCCAGTGCCGCCCGCACCACAGGAGCCGCCGCACAAGGACTACGAAGCGTACCCTATCTATCAAAACTCCACTAGGAACTTTGAGGAGCCATTTTTTGAGGATCAGGTCCATCGCCCCCCTCCCGCCACCGATCTGAATATGCACCTGGGACTCAAGTCCACCGGGAATTACGTGGACTTCTACTCTGCCGCCCGGCCCTATAGCGAACTCAACTACGAAACGAGTCACTACCCAGCGTCCCCTGACTCTTGGGTTTAGGACTTCCAGCACGTAGAGGCCGGGAAACTGCATGTGCATGCATATCACAAAACATTTTTCAGCAAGTTTTGTTAGTCTAAGCTGGTTCCATGGCGAATACGAGTGGAGTAGAGAGAAAAAAAAAAAAAAAGAAAGCGAGAGAGAGAAAAGAAGGCCTTGACAGAGCGAGAAAGAATGCATGAGATGAGAGAGAGCACATACTTTAAAGGGAAGCGAAAGCTTAACCTTTGGAGTAGAAAGTGAGTTTGTATTGAAAGGTATTTGAAAAGTGTAGAGGAAAAAAACAGAAATACAGCAGAGGAAGGCGAGGTATGTAAGCACAAGAAAATTAAGTTTGTAAAACGAGCTACGGGAACAGCTTTTCACCATTTTCGAAACTTCCTTTTTCATTTATTTGGCGTCACGGTGGATCAAAAGCTTTTTCTTTATACGTTTTTCCACACAATTTTTATTTGATCTTTTTTAATTCGATGTAAAGTATTTGGTGTACATTAAAGAGATGCATTACACAAGTGCATTGTGTAAATTACACAGACCACTCGGTTCTTCCCATGGCTTTGGGTATTTGTTTTACAGTACAAGAAAAAGACAAAAAACAAAAAAAGAATCCTCGGAGAGATGTGTTAACCTTCAGTGTCCCTTCCCCAAAATTACATGCGAAGAACAAGGATGTAAATGCCAGTATCGTTCGTTCTGAAAACGTGAATATGTCTGTGGCAACTAAAACAAAAGCAGATGAAGACCGGAGCATCATTCCACTCTCCTCTCCTCGTCGATGAAGTGCTTTCTCACTGCCTACAAAAATAGATGTAGATTTTTGACATAGATTCTTTTTTCAATTTCAATTTTTTTCTTTCTTGATGACTCAGTGTGGAATAAAAATAAATGCGGCTATTTATCATCCATATTTGCAGGAAAACTGTCTGTTTTAGACCTCGATCTCAGTTTTCCGTGCTAAGTGACTGTGCCAAATTTTAAAATCTCTTCAATCAGCATTGGAGACATTTTTAAGTTTTTCAGTTAGTTAATTCTTCGATTTGTACCTGCGTTTCTTGTTCATAATTGTGTTTTACTGGAATTAAGCGACATCTAGAAAACACTGGAATACTACCAGGAGGGCAAAACGTAACTTTGCGAGCTTAATTCCCTCCAAAGATGTACAAAAAAAACCCTGTCTCTCAATGTTAGTTGAGTGTGTGCTGTATGTCGATCAGTGTTTGCTATGAGAGACTTTGTTTCTGACAGGTGGCTTCTTCTGTTTGACTTGACCAGAGATGATGAACTGCTACACTGAGATGTTAATAGAGAATGATAAATATATAAATATGAATATAAATATAGATCTATATAATTTTTATGTGCTGATGTCAGTGTCACCGAAAGCAACAAACCAGAAAAGACTTGTACAAAAAAAAAGAGAAACGATTCTGTTTACCTTCATGTTCTGATTCCAACAGAGAAAAGAGAAAATGAAACTTGAAATGTTGACCTGGTCCCAGTTGTGTTGTTACCAAGCTACTAAAATAATCACGCTGGATTTGGATGATGTTCTGATGTCAGGACAATAAATTACTCTTTACGATTTGGAGCCGTTTCCTTATGTTCAGTGGATATGCCACAAAATCATTTTCACACTTTAACAATTCTGATTTTATTCTGTAGTTACACCAGTATTACCGCTGCTTGGACGATGGGTGGCGCTACGGATACGTTTCGCTACACAATGGCTCCATACGCGCTGCAGATAAATTTAGTTGTCAGTTCACCTTTTAGTGCTTTTGTACTCCCACACAGTTCAGTAATTTATGCCTACTTTACCTTCATGAAATGAATGAATTTATGAGTCAAGCCCGAAGACGCAGTAAGCGATGCTCTTCGTAACTGAGCTCACGCTGCAAAGCAACCATCGGGACATGAAACACGAAATCTCTGTAAACCGTGGTGTATTTAAAATCGGAGAACACAACTTTGGTCACTGTAATATTATATATAGTTAAAAATAGCGGATATCAAAAGCGCAATGCCAGAATGCTGCTATGGTTACTAGGCATCACAGTCTTTTTGAGTGAATTCAGTTCTATACACAGATAAAAAAGAGATCATTTGGGAATTAACACCTGTATGTAAACGTGCTTGTGACCTGTGATGGAAAGGTTGCTGTGGAAATGCTGGCCTAATGGGTTACACATTATAAGCTTCTCTATTTAATATGTAATACGTAGTGTAATATCAAGACGTTTATTAAAATAATGTAACTGATTCATTTTCGATTACTTTTCTAAATTTCGAACAAATTTTTTTTCAACTGTTAATCATTTTGAAACATTTCAGATTTTCAAAATCTGTTAATTCAAATTAATGCATGACTTGAATTTAATTTGTAATTAAATAATGTAATCCGTTAAATGCAATTAGTTACTCCCCAACACCTCTTCTCATTCCTATAATGGCCAATTATGTAGAGCAGTTTGATTCTAAACATTGTGTGTATTTTATTTATTTATTTTGACAAAATATTAATTTAAAATAGCCATTCATGTATAAACTTAAAGGATAAGTTCAGCCAAAATGCAGGGGGCTGTCTAAAACACTGTAGAATATTTTCACATGCAAGTATCTTTTGTTCAACCTGGTCACGTAAAAATATGTACCTCTGTGCACATTTTGTGCAACATCATTTTTATGTACCTTGCTGTATGTTTTGCTGCAGTTTCAAAGAGAAATGTCCACTAAAACACAGGTTCAGTATGTGAACACTGGCACATTTTTATTACGTTGATATAGATATGTATTGCGGCAGTTCAGAATTGAAATATTCATAGACTGCTGCTAAATATAAATGCTCTATCATTTTGGAAACATGTCTTACACCAAATCCAACCCTAAATCCGATAGTGTTAACAAATGCAAAACTGATATAAAAATGCATTTGTTGATGCATCATTTTTTTTCACAGATTTGTCAAACCGTAGTTACACAGGATTCTATGAAAACCCATAGATATGAAGCTGGATATGTGTGATGCTAACGTTCTAAACCATCAGTTTTCAAATCTCCCAGCATATTAATATTGTTTTGAAATCATAACATGATGTTATCGTGAAGTAATTGTGTGAAAATTAAGCTTTGTAAATTTATTATAGTGCCTTCTTTTGGAAACTGCATTGATATGTACTGGTTGGTACATATTTCATGCCTCGCTAAAAAAGTGCACCAAGGTGCATTAATGTCATGAGACCAGGTATCCTTTGTTCACTGTGTTTTTTTTTATTATTATTATTTGTGCATAAACAGGAAACCAACAACATTTATTGTCAAGTCACTTCATTAATAATGCCAGCCCCTCTCCCCCCTCCTCCTCTTTAAATCATAAAAATGTATGTACGTGGCAAGCCTAAACTGTCTATTAATGTGGTTTTGTATTATGTTAATGGTTTTACGTTTTCTATATTCATAACAGCATATGCCTATTAAACTTTTGGAGACTCACCAAGTAGGACTACAAAGAACCTTTGGCCGGGTACCCACAATTCCTTTTATTGATCCGCTCCTCCACCACTTCCAGCCGGGCACGGTATTGTCAGATCCGCAGCCATCTGAATGTTCTATCACCGCCATGAAAGAGACTACGGAGCGTTCCCTAGGAAACAGGAAAACAGAAGCAAAAGATGCTGGCTTTGAATCCTTCCCATAATCCATAGCTCAGCGGAGGGCACAGTTTCAGAGCATTACATCCTCAGCAGGCTTTGCATGATGTACAACAGGGGTCTCTTGTGCCGATTTAGGCTACCCAACAATTCGCACATGGGCACACAGATGTGAAGAGAGGGCCTGTAACTGTTATTACCTGTAGCGGGAGAGGAAATAAATAAGCACACAGGATGGATTCTCCTCTTAGAGGAGGAGGATGCGATGGCTCAAGCCTGGCGAAGCATTATGGGGATTAAGTAACAGACACCTTAAATTTAGCCCTTTGAGACGGACTCTATCTGCTCATTTCTTGTCAGTATGAGTATTGTCATTACTTCTCTCTTTTCAGGGACACAGTTCCTCCATCCAGCACAGAAGAGAGCTGGAGAGACAGAAATGACATGTGTTTTGGTCTGTGGCACAGGAATGAGGGTCCTGATGGTCAAGGGAATGCAAGGGAATTTTAAAGCAGATTCCGGAGAAAACGTCAGGGGAACGTCACATATTTTTCTAGTTGTTGCTCTGCTCTGTAATATTGCATCAGCTAGATATAGTAGCTGGAGTAAAACTTGCCCTCGAGCGATCGTGATAACATCAGCCTGTCCGTTGAGGGTCTTATTGGAGACATTTGTACACTAGTAAGTGTCCTTGTTGAAATCTATTTTTTAAATGATTTTTTTTTCCCTGGCGTATATCTGGAAATCTACCATAGCGATCTCTAATATAAAACGATTCCTTACAAGCAATACACATGAGCTGAGTGGGAATGTCAAGGAAAGGTCAATGAAAATTGATTGATAGTTGAATATTAACCCAAACCTAAGTGTATGGATAAGATTATTAATGGATTTAATGGCTAATGCTGCTTAGAGTTGATTAAAAATACTGTAATTACAGTAATACTGAAATATCAGAGCCATGTGTTCAGTCTCACATGATCCTACAGAAATCAGTTTAATATGCTGATTTGGTGCTCAATAAACATTAACTATTGTTATTAATTTTGAAAATGGCTGTGCTGCTTCACATTTTTATGGAAATTTCTTTTTCGGGATTATAAATAGAAAGTTCAAAAGAGTAGCATATATTTGAAACAAGAAACTTTTGAACGGTATAATGGCAGAATGAATATTGTTGGCAAAAAACTCTTTATTGGCATCTGATTTTACAAAGAAACTTTAACATCCCTTCCATTGAACAAAAGGTCCTTTAGGTATCGCATAATATGTGAAATTATTAAATAACGCTTTTTTTATTAGCATTGAAGAACCTTGTACATCCACAGAACCTTTCATATGAAGAAAGCTTTCTTTAAACTGGAAAAAGGTTCTTTAAATGTTTTTTTTCCCAAATGGTTCATTTAAGAACTGTGTACTGAATGGTACTCTGGCGAACCAAAAATGATGTTCTATGGCATCACTGCAAAAAACAGAAAAAATAAATAAACCTTAGGAGCCTTTTCAGCGTGTATCATAAACATAGTTAGCACTGCTCTCTTTCATTGCTTGTTCTTTTGTTTAGGTGCGTTGATCCAGTAAATCAATTTTTTTTTACAAGACCATAATCCGCACTCACCTGAAATACTCTTTTCTTTTCATTTTATTTTACATATATCACCAGTAGTAGCGTATTGCCATCGTCACTGACAACAAACAATAGCCTCACCTGGAGTTATTATTAGATTTTAGTGTCTAGACTTGCATTATCAAGTCAATAATTTTAGATTAACTATCGCAGACTTGAATTCTGGGATATATTCATCTGAATTGTAGACTGCTTGCCTCTGTCATAGTAACCTGTAAATGTTTCACAGGTTGAAATATTTGAATGCAAGACTGAGTGTCAGACCCTCGCCGTCTCATCCCCTCGGCTCTGTGAAGTTGTAAAATTAAATTCAGAGGGTGTGCAGAATGGCTCTATTTCCCCTGAACCCATACGATGATTAAGTGTTCAATATGTACCAAAGTTTCATTTTCAGTGTGCGCCGCCTCACGCTGTGGGATTATAATCTAATGTGGCATGAAAATAGGTCTTCAATTGAACAATGTGATTCATTTTACACCAGGGCAAATACTGCGAGAACTCGAAGCCAATCTCTCTTCCATACTGTTGACATATCCATGAATTAGAGTCCGAAATGCAGATTTGGCACAAAATCAATTTCTGTGTGGACAAAAGTTAAATAAAAGGATCATCAGCCTACTGCAGATGAAATTATTCATGAAGGGAAAATGAATTTTCATCAGGATTCATTCTAGAGTCTGAACAGACTGAACAGTGTTGTTAGTTTAATAGGCATCCGTGAATGTCAGACACTACATTTTTGCGCCCGACATGATTAAATCTGTAATTTCCCACCAAAATGACCAGTGGTTTCTTTTTCACGTACAATTATAAACATACAATTGTATTTGTATAAAAAAGGTTTATGAATTATTCATTTTATTCTAGTTTCGATATCAACCATGAAAATATTTTTTTAGAACTTTCTAAATAATGACAAAAAAAATTTTATAAAAAAAAATGGCTACAGTAATAATAATTATTTAAAAACACCAAATTTATCAGACATTATAGCAATAAAAATTGTATGGAAAATATGCTCAGGACGGAGGGGGTGGCATTATACGGTATGGGGATATTTTTTGACAGGTTGTCACAATGTCACTCAATCTTTCAAAGTCCTCAATAACAATCAGAACAGTATGGTTACTAGAGCATGCAAGCTAAAGGTTACATAAAGCTCCCATCAGTCTTCCATGATACGTCTAATGTGAACGTCATAATGCTTATTGACACAGCCAGACATTATTGGCACAAATTTCTCTGCATAACACAGCTCTTCAACCTGTGAGTGATATATAACGATCAAATACTGCCTCTGTCAGGCTCAGATCAGCAGCTCCTCTAGGTCCTAAAACCATAACCGTTTGATTTTCTTTCAATGCATGACAACTGTTTCTTTAAACACAGAACACATGAGCTTTTTTGTGGTCATTGATATATCCTTTAATGATGGGATACTTCACCTAGCAACTATGAACAGCTTCTGATGCTACAAATGCAGAATTCTGCTTCAAATTATTTGATCTTATTGATGTTGATTATTCATATGCAGTTATGGCCATTTGCATTGTTTTACCAGCTGCTTTAAAAAGTGCCATTCCATAGGGCTTGCTTGTGTGGCTTTAAAATGAAGACTCCTGTCATTTATTAAAGCATTAGTCTCCCCTCTAGTGGTCATGATTCACCTCATTGATGCAGCTCAAACTCTGCCTGGTGCACATAGAGAGTGATAGGGCAGACATCTCGGAATTATGTATCGAAAAACTGATTTATGCCCTCGTGAAGAACAAAACGTGATTTACTGATACTGAAACCATACTAAGAAATTGTGTTTGCATCGCAGCTACTGACTTGAATAGCTTAGGGCCAAACTCTGGCCCCTTTGATATGATATCTATATGACTCTGCAGACAATAACACTGGGGTTAATATTAAATATAAGGGACAATGATTTTAATAAAAGTCCCTTATGTTGTGGGTAATATCAGGCAAAGTGGTTGCTTGGAACACTAACAAAACCCCATGTATGAAATTTAACTGTGTTTTTTTCATTATTAAGGACTTTTTTTTATATTTTTGTGTTGAACTGATGTAATAAAATGTAATTGTTTAGGCCCTAAAATGTTTGAAACATTAGCCTCCCCTCATTTTTTGAGATGGCAGAGTTCAGATAAAAAGGGCCGGCTGATCAGAAATGGACCAGTCAAACTGTGTGTGTGTGTGTGTGTGTGTGTGTGTGTGTGTGTGTGTGTGTGTGTGTGTGTCTGTTTGAAAAGTTTACTGTAATAAATAGTTTTACATTGTACACATACACATGCCTTACTGACATGCACACACACAAAGTTGAGCACAGATAAACACACATCACATACAAACATATTTAGAAGGTAAAGTGTGAAAAATGTGTCACAAAAGGAAAAGGAAAAAACACCAGACTTTCTGCTTAAACTCAACTAAAAAAATAATGGTTTGTTTTATCTTTACACATTCAGGTAAATTGGGCCAGTAACTGGAAATGATTTTTCTTTGGAAAAAAATATGGATTATTTAACAAAATCAGCATTTTATCTCAGAAATGCCATCAAGGCATGGGTTATGAATCATTATTTCTAAATGTGCATTTGTTTTTTATTGATCGTCCTTATTATTGAGAAGTAGTATTAGATATGTCAGGCCACCCACCTTGCCTTTTTCTGGTGTGGTCTCAGAATGAGGCATCGCCCCCTTCCTGAGCAACCTCGGACCAATAAATTAACTTGCTAAAATACCAAGTACTGTTATGGCAACAGTTTAAAATTCTTTGCAGTCAGGCTGTTAACTTTTAGAGATAAGAGATCATCTAAAATGATGCAATATGCCTAGCAGCTGTAGTGATGTGAGCACCTGCACTGTCGGGAGTTGTTGAATATTTTTCCCCAGACAAAATTGTTTGATATTATTCCCTATATTATGTCTATATTATGTCTAGAGTTTCCCAGACATAAATTTTAGCCTTCATAAGATTTACCAAGGCTTTTTCATACCGCGCCGTTAAAGTTCTAAACCCAGTTAAAAACCCAGGTAAGTAACGTTTTCAAGTTGTAATTTAGAACAAGTTAAAGGTACATGATAAAGGTAAGTATAAAGATCCACACAGGTCTGTTTATTTTCAGCATCTATAGCTTTAAATTCTCAAGCTCGTGAGAACAGGGCGGATTCTGATTGGCTGTCATGCTGTCAAATGATTAAAGTATTGTTTCTCTGTCCTTTATCGTTATCGTTGGCTCTGATATTCATTAGTATTAAAAACGATTGTTTGTGGCCACAGTCACGCAGAAACCCTTCGCAAAATAGTAGCTTCAAAAATAAATAAATAATGGTGACACTGTAGCGCCATTTTGGAGAGTATCCGCTGAACGCAAACTGTGTACGTCACAAGGTTGAGCAACAGTTCAAAGTGTAAATACATGTGGTTTGGCTATTTTTATTTTCTTTGTACAAAAAGTATTATTGTAGCTTCATTACATTACGGTTGAACCACTAATGGCAGATGGACTATTTTGACAATGTCTTCCAGATTTTTCTGGGCCTTGATTTATTTGGCTGTCACTGGAACAGTCTCCCTTTTTTCATCCAAAATCCCTTTCGTTCTGAGGACGAATTAAGCTTTTACTAAGGTTTGGAATGGCATGGGGGTAAATGATTAATGACAACATTTTAAGAATATCCAGGAGGATTAATTGTTAATCCCAGATAAATTATGACTAGTGGTGAAACGTGACAGACTCCTTTGCCCTGGGTTTAGAAGGACCCACAGTTAATAATCTCAGGTATGAAATGAGTGCATGGACCGGGGACTTCGTCTCATGTGAGTAATATTTTACCATCAATACAGATATTTAATTAAATATCTATCTATATAAATAGTAGTCAACATTTGAATTGGATCAAAAAAGTGAATCAAAGTATATATATATATATATATATATATATATATATATATATATATATATATATATATATATATATATATATATATATATATATGAAGACGTTTTCTTCCCTCTCTCTATTCCCTCTGTCTATTTGGGCTAGTATGAATGTACTACACAGTTCTTCTATAAATGCATGCAGGTTTGTGTTTTCTGATTCTCCTCGTATGTTCCACTAGACTTTCCATACTAAAGAGGAGGAAGGTCCTTTCTCAATAAACGCTCCCATTGGTTGGAGCCGACCACGGCGTCATCACGCACCGTTGCCAAACAATGGGCAGGAAAAAGCCACGTTGACGAAGTCGACAGAAGTGTGCGTTATTTTTCAGCCAGGAAACCGAAGGATTGTTTTTATTTTGAAGAGAACGAAGCAACTCTTTGGAAGAAGCGCTTGACAGCAGCCATGTCATCGCCGCCCAAAGAGAAAACCGAGACCAAAGCTGGGCATCTTCCTGCGGGTAATGTCTCTGTGCTACTGCTTCGCTGTTGTTGTTTTTCTGCTTGTGGGAAGTGTAATGGATCAATCCACCAATAGGCGCCTTTTTCGTTGAAAAAATGTGATTTATAAAGTCCGTTATTGTAGATTTTAGGCATAGCATTGTATCTGTTATTTAAGACATGTTAATTAAACTGCACTGTGCTCTCCCAGGTTAAAATTGCTATATAAATCAAGATAATTATATGATATAGCTATGCCTAATGCTAAAATGACAGGGATGTTAGTTCTGTTAGCCATGTGCTCAGGGTCGTGACTCCTTTAGGTGCTTTTTAGCAAATAATTTAATTCTAATGTTTCTACAAAGCTAGTTTACTGTGTAAAAACATGGTAGCATGGTTGAGTATTTAAAATTGCAAACCTAACAAAATGTAAAATAAATAAAAAATATTCCTTAACACATTGAAGGGTTGATGCTGGTACTAACTAAAAAAATAAGTAATTATATATATATATATATATATATATATATATATATATATATATATATATATATATATATATACACACACACACACACACACACACACACACATACATATATATATATATGGGGTGTTTGATAACAGGGTTGACACGAGGCATAATTTATGCCTATAATAAAAGAGTAAAAGTTGGTGTCAGCTCTTTATTGTTTACACATATGCACACAAGGGATGTGAAAGGCATGCTTTCATATAATTTCTCCAGTGTATGATTCAGCTGATGTGTTATGCTGCTTACAAGTTCTTCCCAAGTAGCCTTTTGTCTTTAAGAGGCAGAAAAGTAACCACGTTTGATTACGTGACGGAGATTTTCATCCCAATGTTTTTCCTTTCACAAAATGTAAACGTGTGATTTTGCGTTGCTTCACTCTGTCAGCATATCTGTCACTGCGGTGTAAAGTACACAAGAAATCAGATAACAACGTGTGTGTGTAATGACCCTAAAAGTAGGCCAAGGGAAAAAAGATAGCAAAAGGTTGCGCATTAAAATGGCCACTTGTGATTTATGCTATTTGATGGCATAGTATTAGAAATGCAGTTTCATTTGCCTCCAGTGTCTGGAAATAAACTCTGAACGGTCTGTTTATTTGTGGCAGTGAAAGCAGGAGGCATGCGGATAGTTCAGAAGCATCAGTCTGGAAATGATGTGCCAGACAAGAAGAATGACAAAGACAGTAAAGAATATGAGACTGAGATGTAAGTATGCTGACCTTCACATTTCTGAAGTAGCATTTCAATTGCTGTTCACCATACACCTCTGCACTAAACTAACAGTTTCTTTCTAGTGAAGCATGCTGTTGTCTATATTCAACTATAGGCTTGTCTAAGGCTGGATAATAATACAGTATCAATATGTATAATTATTTTTAATATGCTTTTAAACATATTTCCGATTTTGATATACATTACCAGTTTTTCCTATACATTTATTTATTTGTGGCGTTATACTTCATTGAATAAACATGAGCACTGCACATTTCAAAATCAAAATGCAGCCTGGCTGTTTATATGAATGCATCTCTGAAGGGAACCAGCTGTCTTCAGAAAAGGTTCAAAGACATTTTCATTTTTATTTGATAAAGTAGCGTTCATGAGCGGAGCTGATTTGATTGCAGCCATTACTGAAGAAACGCTCAGCGCCTCCTGCTGGAAGAGAATCAGTTTTGCATTTTCAATAAGCCCGTCTCCAGCAACATTTTGTTGTTACATTTTTTTTGTTGTTGTTTTCTACAGCGACTTGAAGCACTTTTATGCTATTTCTTTTTTGTAATTTATTTCTGTGATCAAAGCTGAATTTTCAGCATCAGTACTCCAGGCTTAAGTGTCTCATGATCTTTCAGAAATCAAGATAATATGCTGATTTACGGATTATCAATATTTAAAATGGTTGAGTACATTTTTTCGGGATTTTTTGATGAAAAGATAAATTTGTAACATTCCCTTCAAAATCTTGGAGTCAGTATAATTTGTAAAAAAAAATGTATTGTTATTATTTATTTATTTAAATTATTTAAATTATTTTATTTTATAAAAAAATTTTGAGGGGGGGGGAAAGAAAATAAAAAAAATTCTAGAATTTAATACTTGTATTCAGCAAGGGTGGTTAAAATGGATCAAAAGTGATGTCAAAGGCATTTATAATGTTAAAAAGATTTCTATTACAGATAAATAATGTTCATTTCCATATCGGAATTATATTGTAATATTGTATATTGTTCAACCAAAATTAAGAAATGTATTGCAATATGAATTATAGCTATATCGTCCAGCTCTAGGCTTGGCATATTCATTATGCTTTCTTTATTATTGATCTATAATATGAACACTGAAAACAGCAGATCATGAGCTGCTGGTGTGTAAGAAAACACGGTGCCGTACTGAAACACACAGTATATACATTTATTTAATTCAACAAGCCATATCTCATTGTCTTTTTTAATGTGATTAATCATGCAGCCCTAACTTCTAAGTAACACGGTTCTTTATAGACTTTTGGAACGTTATAAAAGTCTTGGTTCAGCAGTAAATCCGAGTTGAACATTTGATCAGTGTCACAGGTGTGCAGTTCCCACATGACTGTGGGCACATGGAGAGGTTCCTGCTAAAATGAGAAATGTTTTTCTTAGCTTGGACTTTCTCTGCTCTGTGCTGGTGAAGCGGCCCACACTTCCAGAATATTTAATATGATGATGAAGTCACTGCTCGAGCCCATCTGTGCCTCGATGACTAAGAGTTGAGGTGAATTTGGCCGTCTTTAAACACATTTCTGGGTTGGTGAGCAGTGAGCACATGACAATAATTTTTGGTTGCAAACTCGACATAACAATCTTGGGTGTGTCAGTTAGGAAGATTTAGCAATAGCCGGATATCACCACATGTTCCTTTTTCTTCATTGTGGTTGAGTTTGTTTAGATTAAATGGGCTCCATTTGAGTTTTATTCTTGTTGCTAGGTAGCTGTCTAGCTGTTAGTTTTGCATGTGTAGCGCGAAAGTTTTACAGTTCTCAGATTCCCGTTTACTTTTGTGTTGTGTCATAGCTGACCTGTTTTCAGCTCTACTGAGGTGTGTTTACACGGTTTGACTGATGATTCTGTTGGGCTTTATGGCTTTCTTAGCGGCCCCCTCCACCCTGGTACCCGATGACTGATGGGCTGCCCCGTTACAGCGGGTCTGCAAGCGAGCCCTTATCAGTTCCCTCAGCCTGCTGCAGGAAATCCTACGAGGTGTATCATTCCTGAACAAGCTTAAAGCTGCTTTTAATATGTCTTTGGCTTTCCTTCAGAAAGGTGGCAGCCGTTTGCGAGTGGACGTTTCAGAGAAGAGTTTGAAATGTGGTTTCAGTGCCCGAGCACTGTGATGTTAGAATGTGATCCGTACACCCACGTTATTAGGTTTGGCATTTTCTCGCACCACTGGCAAGCCAAGAGGAAACTCGCCATTTTCCTGTGTAGCCTCTTTGTGCTGAGATGGTTTTCGTAAGTTTTTGTTTCATTTTTATTATGGTGGTTGGTTATGATCCTTTACGTCAATCCCTTCTTTTTTTTTTCTCTTTTTTTTTTTTTTGTTGTAGTTACAGGCTGATGGTACATTATTGTTCCTGCTTGGCTGAAGTTTCTTCATCTTCTTGTTGATTCCAAAAACTCCTAATTTAATTGGTTTTCTTACATTATCAGGGGACTTTTGTTTAAAGTTATGTGAAATAAAAACAGGAACAAATCATTCCAGCAGAAATCTTCTGGAATTTTAGTTTTTAATATTTAATATTATTATAAAAATCTTGTTACCTTTTAAAGTGAATGCTAAGTGAATTAATTTAATGAATGTATTATATTACCTATGCATTATATTACCTAGAATACATTTAATACAATTGTATTTAATTTGACCAATTTTCTGTATGTTTCTGTATTTATGTATCTGCATACAGTTTGTTTCCAGTCAGTCTGTTTAATAATTCTTAAACTCACTACTTATAATGTCAAAATAAAGCTAGAATAATCTAACATGAATCTGATCAAATAATATGTCTAACACTGAGATTAATCTCTAACTTGTGTAAGTTTATTAATAAAATAAGATACTTATTATGTGATTTTTGGCTACTTGATTACTCAAATTATACTGACTCATTTTGGCATTTAATAATGTTGCCATAGAAACTCATAATTCGAAATCAAAGGTAATAAACAACACAGAACTAATATTAATGTTAATATTAAGGGTCACAAGGAAAGTAAAATTATCATGCCCTAATTTTAGAAGCAATATAGATAATCAAATTACATTTACCAAGTAGACAATTTCACATCTACTCCATCATTTTACTTGTGGTCCTCAAAACTAAACATAATAATCCATCAGGAAAAGTGAGTCATTTTGCCCAATGCTTGCCATATAAAGATGTCTCATACGCATTTAGTGAGTCAAAAGAAAAATTATTTGCCAATATAATACACCAGACAAGGACAAAATGCAAGACGGTAGTTACAAATAGAAGCTCAACAACAAACAGAGACAGAAGCAAAATCCTTCACAATACATGCTCAGAAACTGCTATGGAATTAAATTAGGACCTCTGTGACCGTGTCTCAGCTGTGTTTAGTTTAAGAATGCTGGAATGAGGGAAATTGTAGAGTAATTGTACAAGGCCAATGCACAAGACCTGATATAAGGAGCCAAAACTGAACAATGGACAGAACTAACATGCCTGAATTGTCATCTTACACTCGATTTCCTTCATCTGGGTTGGTTTTGTTTGGCGAAAGCTAAGAGATGTACTTTGCAAACATTATTCCTTCACAGTGCACCCGTACACGCCTATAAACAAATAAATTCACAGATGTTTTCAGTGATATCAGGATGAAGTCTAATGCTTTCCATGGCCGCGGATGATTGAACCTTTATGAACAGCTCAAGAGAGAACATCCATCTCAAGATGGAGTTTCAGTTTGATTGAAGTACTCTGGCTCTGTATTTCATCTTTTATTATAGACATTAAAATATTTTGAAGTGTGTCCAGTGGCCAAATGTGCCAGTCGTGAACAAACTGTCTTGCTCTGTTCACCCTTCCTCCATGTTCTCTTTGCGATCAAAGGGATGGCCTGCAAGCAGGTGGCTTCTGATAGAAAAATTGCACATTTGTCGAAGCAAGTCAAGTGGCACTGTCTGGGGACCACCTGTCAAATGTGATTTAGTCTTTTTAGATGGATCGGAGGCCAAAATGGAATGGGTCTGCCATGCTAATGTGACGTGCTGTGGTGGTGAGCTCACTTCTTGATGTGTCCCTCTGCTGTCTTCCCTGTCCTTTCTTCATACTTAAGCCCAAAGTATACTTTGGCCATCTGTGGTTCGTGATTATCCATAACTTTTGTATTCAGAAGTGTCCATGCATAAAATATTCGCTAAACAGTTGCGCCACGTTTTGTGTGCTTCATAAAATGCATTACTGTTTAAAATGTTGAGGTCATCAAGATTTTTTTGACTGTTTTTAAAATGTCTTATAATTATCAAGGCTTCATTTATTTGATCCAAAATACAGTAATAATGTAGGGGTATTGTTGCAATTTTGCATTTTGTACGCATTAGTGTATTTCATGTAATGCAATATTGTTTCCTGTGATGAATTTTTTTTTTAATAAGCCATTTATCCAGTCACATATTCAGTGTCACATGTTCAGAAATTTTCTAATGTGCTGATTTACAAATCTGAAAAGTATTAGCTAGTGTGTGTGTGTGTGTGTATTTATATATATATATATATATATATATATATATATATATATATATATATACACACACACAGAGTAAAAAATATTTGATCCCTTGCTGATTTTGTTGGTTTGCCCACTAATAAAGACTTGATCATTCTATACTTTTAATGGTAGATGTATTCTAACATGGAGAGACAGAATATCAAAAAGAAAATCCAGAAAACAACTTTAAAGAATATATATTAATTGATTTGTATTTCATTGAGGGAAATAAGTATTTGATCACCTAGTATGCATTAGGAGTTCTGGCTTTCACAGACCAGTTAGACACTCCCAATCAACTTGTTAACTGAATTGAAGACACCTGTTCACAGAATCAGACAATCAGACAGATTCCAAACTCTCCAACATGAGTAAGACCAAAGAACTCTCTCAGGACCTCAGAGACAGGATTGTTGACCTGCACAAATCTGGAATGGGCTACAAAAACATTAGCAAGATGCTGGGTATTAAAGTAACAACCATTGGTGCAATTGTGAGAAAATTTAAGAAGTATAACATGACCATCAATAGACCTCGGTCTGGTGCTCCACAGAAGATTTAACCTCGTGGGGTGGCAATGATCATGAGAACTGTGAGAAATCGCCCTGCAACCACACAGCGGGAGTTAGTGAATGACCTCAAGGCAGCTGGGACCACAGTCACCAGGAAAACAATTGGCAACACTTTGCGCCGCAATGGATTAAAATCCTACAGTGTCCAAAAGTTACCCCTGCTTAAGAAGGCACATGTGAAGGCCCGCCTAAAGTATGCCAGTGATCACCTCAAAGATGTACAAAGTAATTGGGAGAAGGTTCTGTGGTCAGATGAGACCAAAATTGAACTATTTGGCCTAAACTCTACTCGTCATGTGTGGAGGAAGAGAAATGCTGCCTATGACCCCAGGAACACTGTGCCCACCGTCAAGCATGGAAGTGGAAGCATTATGTTTTGGGGGTGTTTCTCTGCCAAGGGCACAGGGCTACTCCACCGCATCAGTGGGAAGATGGATGGAGCCATGTACTGTGCAGTCCTGAGGGACAACCTCCTCCCCTCTGCCAGGAAGTTGAAAATGGGCCGTGGTTGGGTCTTCCAACATGACAACGACCTGAAGCATACAGCAAAGGCAACAAAGGAGTGGCTCAAGAAGAACCACATTAAGGTCATGGAGTGGCCCAGCCAGTCTCCGGACCTCAATCCAATCGAAAATCTATGGAGGGAGCTGAAGGTCCGAGTTGCCAAGAGACAGCCCACCAACCTTAATGATTTAGAGAGGATCTGCAAAGAAGAGTGGGCCAAAAATTCCCCCTGATATGTGTGCTAACCTTGTGGTTAACTACAACAAACGTCTGTCTGCTGTGCTTGCAAACAAAGGCTGTGCCACCAAGTATTAAGTGCTTTTGGCTAGAGGGATCAAATACTTATTTCCCTCAATGAAATACAAATCAATTAAAATATTTTCTTTAAAGTTATTTTCTGGATTTTCGTTTTGATATTCTGTCTCTCCATGTTAGAATACATCTACCATTAAAAGTATAGAATGATCATGTCTTTATTAGTGGGCAAACCAACAAAATCAGCAAGGGATCAAATACTTTTTTACTCACTGTATATATATCGTAAATTCTGGACTATAAGCCGCTACTTTTTTCATAGGTTTTGAACCATGCGGCTCATACAAAGGTGCGGCTATTCTGCAGATTTTTTTCACCGCTTGGGGCGCTCTAACCGGAATTAGAATCAAAACTAAGACAAAATAAATGCAGAGAAGAATACGCTAGTTCCTCTTTAGCAGATATAAGTCGATATAAATCGGTAGAAGCGGATAGAAGGACGACAAATTACCAATCCTGTCAAACTCTATCTTTTCAAATCCTCACCCCTTCATCATGGAACCCACATGAAGAAGTTCGTATGATGCAAGTTTTAAGTTGAAGGCCATCGATCTCGCTATACAAGAAGGAAACCGCGCTGCTGCTCGGAAGCTTAGCGTCAATGAGTCTATGGTGAGATGCTGGAGGAGGCAGCGGGAAGAGCGTTTTAATCAGCAAAGTTGCTGCCGTGTTAAAATACAGGTTAGGAAAGGATCTATTTAGGTACATACATGTACATTTACAATTCAAAATCGTTCTGTTCCTGTAGTAAATATCTAATCTAAAAACATACATATCTGTGGCTTGCAAAACTTTTTTAAATAGAGCGGATGCGGCTTATATGCAGGTGCGGCTGGTTTATTTTTTTATTTTTTTAAAAATAGAGCGGATGCGGTTTATATGCAGGTGCGCTTTATAGTCCAGAATTTACGGTGTATATATATATATATATAAAGACACATTATGTAGCATCTGGATTTTTGTTTGTTTCCACTGAAATTAGTCAGAATATTAGGTCTTGTCAGTTTGTCGACGGTTTAGAAGAGTGTGTGAAACACATGGAGTATGATTGCTAGTAACTGGCAGGCAGATTCAGGTCATTAGCTGAACCCTGGAGCAGAAGCTGTTTCTGTGGAAGCTCATAGGCTGGATTGCGACTATTACCACACACTGCAGTCAATTTTTGGCCACTTTACAGTAACTTCATCCACTGCGCTGGAAGAAACAACACCACATTTCAGCCCCAGCTAAAGTGCATCCCACTGCCTGCACGCGCTCCTCAGCGGATGAAGCGATGGTGGAAATCGGGATGGGGTGCTGACTTTTAATAAAGCAACACAAAAAAAAAATAAAAACAAAAATTGACAGTTTGATGACAATTATTTCCACGCTAGTTTCCTTCTCTGCACTGTTTAGTGAAGTGTGCTGACGCTATTGGAATAATGGGCTCTTGGTGTGTTGTTTCAGTTAATCTGCTTAAATTTGCCTCACTGCTGTGTCGGAAGAATTTCTGTATAACTATATGTTATCTCATTACCACAGAAGTTACTTTTCAAATGTTCCTCCTGCCAGTCAAACCACACATGGAGCTGCCTAACTGACTTCCCCATCCACCAGTGCTTTGAGGAAAAAATCTTTTGTGCGCTAGATCTAGATTTTTGCCCAACTGAATCCTAAAATCGCTCATAATTGTGAGTTTGGCAGCACGCGTTTCCCATTTTTTCATCATCTGCTTTTGGCAGGGATGTGAATTTCTAATTTAGGAAAAACCTCAAGGGTTAGTTTTACTACTGCAAACTGTTGTATGATTATAAGGAACAGATACCTACTCAGTTTTACCCCATACCCTAGTTAATTTAAGAGGGGAAGGGCTTTTTAATCGGATGATAGTAATTATAGCAAGCCATTCATCAGAGTGCTATTGTGTCCGAGTCGTGCCACCTGTGTGTGGTTTTTCTAACCTATCATCAGGCCACACAGAAAACTCTGCAGAGCTGTAACACCTCTCATTACACTCCTGCTTATGTCATTTCATGTTCGTATATTAAACATTTTGGTTCATTTAATTGTGGTTTCAGAAGCCAATAAGAGTGTGCTGCTCCGAGGTGTGTTTTACACATTCTTTCCTCCATCCACCCCTTGTGTTTATGTTCTGTTGATGTTGAGACTCTTTGTTTGCGGCAGAGGCTAAGCATGGAGCTTCAGGTCCAGTCCAATTTTGCTTCGTTTGCACGGTTCATTCCCTCAGCTCCAGGCGAGAGGTTTTTGCTGTTTCTTCCCGATTTAGCTCATCAGTAAATAAAAGCTATGCCACATGGTTGCCATGACGACAGCAAGTTGTGAGCGTCTGTGCCGACTTGTTAATTGCAGCAATCGCCTTTTACTCCTGAAGCTGATTTTGCTTGAAATGTACCAGCTCACTCTCTTCCTACACACAATCTCTATCACTATATATATATCTCTAACTACTGTTCAAAAGTTTGGGATCAAAAAGATTTTTAATGTTGTTTTTTTTTTTTTTTTTTTTTTTTTAAGATGTCTCTTATGCTCAGTTGCATTTATTTGATCAGACTACAGGGAAAACACACTAATTTTATTGCAATTTAAAATAATAGTTTACTATTTTAATAAATTTTAAAGTAATATTTTCCTGTGAAGCAAAGCAGATTTTTCAGCATCATTACTCAAGTCTTCAGTGTCACATGGTAATTCAAAAATCATTCTGATAGATACACTGATTTATTATCAATGTTGGAAACAGTTTTTGCTTTTCTTTTTTTAAGCTTTTATTAGGATCTTTGATTAATAAAAAGTAAAAAAGGACAGCATTTATTTGTGCAACATACACACACACACACACACACACACACTATTCCAGTCTTCAGTGTCACATGGTTTTTCAGAAATAATCAATGTGATTTATTTGCTGCTAAGGAAACATTTATTACTTATTATTAGCAGTGTTTATTTCATATTTTTGTGGAAAGCACATAAAAGTAAGATTTTTAAAAAACTAAAACATTTTTATTGACTTTTCGCAATTAATAACTGCTATTACTAATAATTAAGCCTCAATAATAATTGATAAGTGAGCATTAAATCTGCATATTAGAATGACTTGAGAAGGATCATGTGACACTGCTGCCTTCTGTATACATTTTAAAATCCATCTTCTGCACAAGAAAATTCTGCCTCGGCTTTCACTTACATTAATTCCAGGAATGATTAAGATTAAAGGGAATGCTTTTGTTTAAGATGAAATACTTCAACTATTCATTCTATTTAGCTTGTGTTTTTCCATCAATGAGTTTACCTAAATTAGGCACCTAGTTTAGGACCTAAAACATCTCTGCCTTGATTTAAACCCAGGCACACTGCTGCCACCCTCAGGTGAGGAATATCATTGCTGAGAAAAGAATTTGAGTGAACCGTGCCCCCGATTAACATTTTATTTTTGAGAACTCTTAATCCACCTTCAAAGAAAGTTCAAAGTATCGGGGTTAATAATTATATCCCAAAACATACCTTTCTGAATGACCTCCAAAGGAGAAATAGATTACATTTATTTTATCGGTTTTTACGTTTTAATCCTTTACCATTCAGCAAATTCTAAACAAGCTATAACACTTTAGAAATATAATCCTGCTTGCTTTTTTGAGTTCATTCACAGTATGATTTCAATAACTTGGCTTTTGATCCCAAAATCACACATTTTCTTGAAACAGGGCTTTATAAGATTTTTGCCCTTAGAAAATTGAGTGTCCGCTTAATCTGAGATTATACAGCTGTCTCTTTTAAAAGATAGGAAGATGTGAGACAGGTTGAGCAGCACTGTTATGCCTCAAAGTGAGATTATCCCTTTGGCAAGTCTCTCTCTTTTTCACTGTCTTGAGCTATCTTTGGAGTTTCTTTGGCTTCTCAGCGAGATGAAAGCCACAAACTTCTGACATATACTGGATTTCACAGCATTAGAGATGAAGCCCTTTCTCACAGTGCCCTCATTTATGTTCAGTCTCAAGTATGTTAAGACATCAGGATGTGTCTCACGCTGTGATAACATTTTAATTGTCTCCTTTTTATAGCTCTGTTTCCTGCAGCACGCGAGCGGTGGTGTAATGTACAACGTGCTGTAATGTTTGACAGGGGCCGCTCTTCAAACTTTCTCTTTGACATTATAATTCTATTTCCAATAGACCATTTTTCTTGTCAAGGTCAATTATCACTGTTGACCTTCTCTTCTGACTTAGTGCTTTAAGGGAAACGGTTGGCTTTGGAAAATGAATGAGAGTCATTTCTGAGGCTGACGGCTTGAACAAGCCCGGGGCCATGTTTCTGCTCTGTGCTCAGATGGTGGCGGTAAATTCCCTGTCCCTTGGGAATTTTTATAGGCCATTTTGTACCTTACCCACTGCCTGGAGCACCTGGTTTTGCGTCAGACCCCTCCACTTACTCCCCTTAGTTTCCACGTGCAGGCCTTGAGAACTGACCAGGACCAGGAATAGTTCACCTAAAAAATGTATATTTTGTCATCATTTACTCACCGTCAAAACTGGGTAGTAACTGATTACATGCAGTCAGATTCAATACATTAAGTGCTTGCAACTGGATTATATTACCTAAAATATGTATGGGATTGCATTGCTAACTACAATTTCTGTTGTGGAATTTAGAATCAGTAAGTTATAGTATAGTTTATTGTATATTTTATTGATTCAGCAGTGGATTATTTCCAAAATAATAAAAACAACTTTTAGAAAACACAATAAGTTGTCATTTGTTAACATTAATGTATTACCGACTTGAACAATGCATTTATTACACAATTTATTAATCTTGATTTTTAAAGTTGATGCTAGGTAATAAATACAGTTTTCATTGTTTATGTATGTTAGTTCCACACGTTAACTATGGTTAACAAACACGACTGGTGATTTTAATAATATATTAGTAAATGCTGAAATTAACATTTAAGGTTAATAAATGCTGTGGAATTATTGTTCATGTTTACTAATGTTGTTAACTAATGCACCTTATCGTGAAATGTTGATATAATAATATCAAAATGCAATTACTTTTCAGTTGACATCATCAATGCCATGCGACCTATTGGTTAATATTAATCAGTATGCAAATATTTAGGCAGCATCTTGTTTATTGTCTTGTTCCACTCATTAGCGATATTGTGTACTATTTTAGGCTACAATTAGAAGAATAATTATCACGTTAATCCCGCTGTAATCGGTGGCCATGTGAATGTCGATCACACGTGTAGAATGTGATATCTATGTAATGTAATTTCCATCAGCGCTATAGCTAATTTGCTACATTAGCATTCCATCCATGTATAGATACGTGGACCGAGAAGACGCTTCCTTCCAGCAGTTCTGTGGAGTAGAGGGCATCTGCTGACAGCCGCTTCTGCTCTCTGATTGAGCTCGATTTTACTCGCGCTCCCGCGCACGTAATGATGCTGCCTGTTGACCTTCAGCTAATCAGCGCAGGCTTCACACTTTGATTTCATACAGCCGACAATATGCTGTCAGCTCAGCATTGATAAAATAATAAAATATGTATTTTCAGATGCTGATAAATAGCCCTGATGATTTGTCGCAAAGCCTTGCTGTGTCTTTAGGGCTTTGTGATATACCTATTACACTACTGTATCTTTGTATATCTTGAGTGTAATTTACTATAGGTTTCACATTTTATAAAGGTACCATTATAATGCTTATGCCTTTAATGTTTATCATCTACGTTATGTGGTTCTTAAAATCACCTGCACGTTTTATGAGTTCAAAGACAGGCTTCTCTCTTCTCACGTCTATACTTTGAACCGCATGCCGTTGCAAGCTAAACAATGAAAGGTCAGGGTGCCACACAAAATTCAGATATTTTTTCCCCCACGATCATTGTTTTTATGATTGATCACCGCTGTCTGAGCCGAGAACTCGATCGCTGTTGCGCATGCCTACATGTCAGTGGCTGCTGTGTGAATTTACATTCACATGTATTGGATCTCTTTTGAACCGTTTGCTTTTAAATTGGTGTATATGTTTGGAAAGCTCATCTCATTTCACTCATATTACCAGCAAACACAAACTTTGGCCTTCACTTTCTGAATAAATTCCGTTTAAGGGTGTCTCTGGCCTGGACACAAGGCAGCACTATTGAGCCAAATCTGGCTGAAATCCGCGAAAGGATTTCCCCCCCTCTAAAATATGAGTGGTGTTATTCATTATCAGAATACGGAGTTGTCTGTGCTCTTTTTCGCATATTCCCTGTGGAAAAATTAGTGATGCAAAAAAAAATCAGAGACTGATTAATATACAAGCTTATTTACAATCAGTTGCACAATCCTGAGAAGGGTTTGCTTCATAGACACTTTGTCATCTGTTCAGCTGATACATCATGGTAAAAACATTTAGTTGTTGTTGTTGTTATTTTTTAAATGTCTTGATTTGTGTTTGTAACTCTGGCTTTCTTTTTTCCTCAATCTCTAGCCCACCAAAGCTACCTGTTGTGGTCTCAGGAGTTGTCACTAAGGTAGGTACACATTTCCATTGATGACATGACATCTAAATCAAAGGCTGAGTTGGTCCAACATTTCTACCAGTTAACATTCTGTTGGCTTCATCCAGAGCACTTTTTTTGAAAGATCTGTTCACAGCAAAGACTGATACTTGAATGTTCATCAGGCTAAATTCTCCACTGTGCTGTAAGTGACACTGATGTATAAATGCACCAGTTGGTCTGCTGACGGAGTAGAAAAAAAGAAAACTGTCAAACGGCTCTTTGAGAGACACAGTATCAGGATGCCGATCAAGCAAGCTGTTACAAGTTATTTTAAGTCCAAATAATTTGCCAGCTTTGCCGTCTAATTAATTACTCACCCGCACATCATCCCAAACCCATGAGAACTTTGTTTATCTTCAGACAACAAATTGAGGCTATGTTTACACTAGTGCTTATTCGTTTTTAAATGCAAAACCACTTCTACGGTCATTTACACTACTTCTGTGTTTTTGATCCTCAAAAAACGACACTTTAGAAAACGCTGCATACTCCGTTTTAGTTTGAAAACTCCAGAGTTCAGTTTCAGTGTAAACAAGCCAAACCGGAGACAGTTGTGTTCTCATTTTGTAAACAAAGCCTAAGATATTTTTCTAAGCCTAAGATAGGTCCAGTAAAGACATCAGTGAAATAGCACATGTCATATTCAACTGTAATTGTATGTAGCTATAGAATACTTTACGCAAAGCTTCTCTTCTATGTCGGACCTTGTTTGGAAGCAGGGGAGTGCACACGCATGCATCTTGGTTCTGTTGTGAATGCAAATCAAAGATTGATGGAGAGGTGAACAATATTGTTGAATTAAAGGTACAGTTCACCCAAAAATAAAAAATTCTGTCATCATTTACTCACCCTTGAGTAGTTCTAAATCTAAATCTTTGTTCTGCCGAACAACCATTGACTTTCAAAAGAACAGCCTGGTTACAAACTTTCTTCAAAATATCTTTCTGTTCTGTAGAACAAATAAAATCATACAGATTTGGAACTGTTCAAGGGTGAGGAAATGACGACAATTTTGAAAATCAGTTTTGGGTGAACTGTTTCTTTAGTTCAATAATATTGTTCTCTGAAATTGTCATTTTTCTTTTCATTACACACAACAATTATTCTCATAGCTTCGTAATATTACAGTTGAAGTGTATGTGTATATATAAATTGTCTGCATGTAAAGGTTTGAATGGAGCCATAGGAACACCATATTCATAGTTAAACATTTACCTGCAAACAAATATTTGTATGTGGTGTAAATAGTTCTTCAAAAAATCAAAAGCAGCCCCAATTTCATTGCTTGGCTTTCTGAAACCGAGCCCGAGGCTCAGGCATAGACAGTTTGCTCCGATAAAAGAAGGTTTAGTCTTGCATCACTTATTGAAATGATATCAATAGTCCAATGCACTGGAGACTCTGGATTTAGTTCGTCCCATAGAGTCCACTCTGCTCATTTCCAGCCCGAGCTGACCTTAATCTGCTCCGGAGCCACGGGATTGGCTGCGTCTCAGGATTTATTGTGTTTTGATGGAGGCTGTGACATAATGCATCCATCTGTGCGTGCTTACAAGGATGATCATGCAGCGTTATGAGGGAGATTTTGCTGTGTTAATATATATAGGCCTTGATGTAAAAATGTCAGATTTGTAGGAGTACACTGTGTTTGATTATGCATATCACAGCATGTGACCCTAGATGCAAATGGAGCAATTTTACTGAGGCTGTGGACTCCTTTTAAGTGATCTAAACAGCTTCTAGTGCTCAAGTGGCACAATTTCAGCAATATTTCCTCTCTAAATACTCACATCTGAGGCTCTTTTTGTCCTCTGGCAAGCTGGTAAACAGACAGAAAACAGAAAATGCCACGCTTGTGTTCAGTCTTGGCTCGTTACACTGTCTTGGACTGTCCACCCCGTAATCTACTTCAAAAGCTTCACATATTTGCTCTGAAAGACTCTCTCATAAAGATTAAAGTGATGCTGAAGAATGTCTGCGGCTGCTGCTTTCTCGCAATAGGATTTTTATCCTATCTGGGCATCCAGCGGCTGCATCAGATGTTTCTGTGTGCCTCTCTTCTATCATGTTAATAGACATGAAACTAAGGCAAAGAGCCCTCAGCATCTCTTAAAAAGTAGTTTAGATCATAAAAAGATGGCAACCAGAAAACACATACAGATGTGTTTGTTGTTGCTGATATGATTATATAATTAAGCAATACCACATTTGAGCAATGAATATCAGCAACAGCATAGTTGTGAGTGTGATATTCCTTGGAAACATTATGTTTTTTGTTTTAATTCTGAGCAGAAAAAAAATTATGTTGTGTTATGTTTTGTTTCAATTTTAGTTCTGTTTAAATTTGTATTTATCATTTAGTGATTTTGGTGCTTGGTGCTTGGTTGGATCAAAACCAAAATTTCCAATTGTCATTAAAAAACTGTCCATCAAAGCATTTTTAGCGAGCTGAAATCAACCATTACAATCACTTCAGCAGTACAGCTTTTTTTAGTTTTGTTTTGGATTTTTTTCAATTGAGACACTTTCTTAAATTAAATATTGCATATGTTTAATACATGTTTTTATTTTTATTTGTAGTAGTTAAGGAATCCCATGAGGTACAGACATGAATACACAGAGACAAGCAGTCATAGTACAAGGATGCCGTCACTCTTCAACAACTTAAAAACTGCTAGCCTCTGGAAAATATGCTTTGGTGGACATGTGGCGTAATGTTTTAGTTAATTAAAGTACAATAATGCCTGGATCACAGACAGTACTGGCCAGCCTTTCCCAAAAGAATTGTAAGCCTAAGTAGATTGTTGAATCATTGACTCCAGTGGTCTCCGTGATCAGCTTAGTTCACGACGCTTTTAAAAAAAAAAGCTGCTCCGTCCACAACAGCCAATCAGGTTAGAAAACCATGGCTCAGTTTTCTAGCGTTTGCAATGTCACCCTTATATTTAGTGTTTCTGTTGCTTGTCCTTCTCAGGGGGATAAAGACTTCACCCCTGCTGCTGCCCAGGTGGCCCATCAGAAACCTGTGCCTGCGGTCCAGAAGCTGCCCCCGGCCCACCACATCAACCAGCACATCCACCAGCCACGGAAGTGAGCCTTACACAACTCTAGCCCACCCGGCCCCCCGCACAGGGCCAGGACCACACCACCCCAAACACCTGCTCAGGTTGCCAGGGATCTCTTGCCGTCAAGCATTCCGTACGCGCCCCCTCCCCCTCCGTCTGTGCCTGAAAGTGTCCTGTTTCCACCAGTATCATGACACGCATTCCTTTTCCTGTTTCTTACCAGTAAATCATCGCAACACTAAAATTGAAAGCTCCACTGCAAATCACTAATCAGAAACGTGTTAATTATGTGGGTCCACTTTATGAGGGATGCTTGGAGCTGTGTTTTATTTTGTTTTAATTCTGTCTTGCAATAGTTCCAGAGAGATGTAAATTGTATAAATCTTTTCTTTCTTTTTTTTTGAAGTCGGTGAATGTTGTATATTAGGCATTAGGTACTAGGTGTGGCTATCTGAATAAAGAGTTAATATAAAACCACACATGCCTTTTTGCTTTTGAAAACACATTCATGAGATAGAATGGCATTGCCTGATGGAAATATCAGTGCTTTCAAAAACAAGTAACATGTAGAGCTGAAATTATTTACGAAACTGTAGTAGATGGTCTGTGTAACTGAGAAAAATACAAATTAATGTTAAACATACAAAGGGGTAAATACTGTAGCCATCAGTGCCATTTTGTGTGTGTTTGTGTGTATTTGTTACACTAGTCAACATTTTAAGTGGATCAAAACCTCTCATCAAAGTTGTCCTAAACCGAAATGTTCTTGTCTTAGTACAACTTGAATGAACTTTTTTGATCCACTTCAAATTTAAACTACTTATATATAAATATAATATACTATATATATATATATATATATATATATATATATATATATATATATATATATATATATATACACACACACACACACACACATTAAATATATATTCTTCTGTTATTTTCAGTTTTACATATACGTTTTTATTAAATTGAATTAATTGCAGACATCCATTTGTTTACTGTGTATATTTATAATGTGTATATAAAAAGACACAAACATACAGCATATATACTGAAAGTATGTATATATATATATATATATATATATAACGTTTTTCTTCAATATATATAACTTTTTTTAATGTGATAAATCTTTTGACAGCACTGCACACACACACACACACACACACATATATATATATATATATATAAAACTGTGTCTGGAAGGATCGAAGAGAACAGAAAAGTAACGTAATTAAGGTTAAAATGATCTTCAAAACAATGTTTTGTCATCTGGAATGAGGGAGGAAAATATTTAGTGGAGAGTAAAAAGTAGAGAAATTTCAGTACTTGCATTGCACGGGCTGAAATAAAAAAAAAAAAATGTAAACAATTGCCATGTCTGTTTTGTCCTATTAAATATTACAAATGGTGTAAGTATATGCACTCAGCAAGAAAAGTTCACGTGTAATCCCATGGCCTACTTTTTATGGTCTATGAACTAGTAGAGAGATGCAAAGCCCGTCAGCTCCCTGTTCTGTGCCTCGGCCCATGCGGCGCTGAGCCACCAAACCTAACGCCACTCAGGATTTGCCCCGTTCTCTTCCTCTGTTTCATTATCTCACGTTCTCCAGCTCCCCTCCTATCCCTCTCCGTTCACTTTGTGCTCGGCTCAGGTGTCGATAAGAGCCAGCAGCTGCCTCAAACTTCAGGTTGTTCCCACGGCATGTTCTGGGCCCAGAGCAGCAAGACTTATGCATACGAGCCATTAGCAGACCAGCTGGCCGAACCTGCTGTTCCCACTCGAACAAGGTGAACCGCAAACGCATGAGTGGCAGCTAAACCCTCACGAAATGTCATGTTTCAGGTCAAGGTTGTGCTTTTCCACAGCGTGGTATCTGGAAATCGAGCGCTGGCTTTGAAGCCCGTTCAGAGTGACCCAAACCCTAGGGTCCATCTGACATTCAGGCGTTCTCGGTGTATTTGTTTTTGATAGGTTATCAGCGCTAACGCAGATCCCGCATCAATGCTTCCGTTCTCCAACAGGGGGCGCTTCATTCTTCACACGCCGTTGTCCTGAGGCAAGTGCTGACCTTGCAAGACTGATAAGTCCCTTGGCGTCTGTCAGCTCGTGCCGGTGACCTCAATAGCTTAATGAGGTGTGCGTTTCACCTTTACTTCTGCTCAAAGTTCAACAAATGGAGTCACTCTTTGGATTTATAAAGTAGTTTTTATTTCAAAGTTACTTTATACAAGCATTGCTGGTCGTTACTTTTGGTTTACAACCTACAGTAGTGTAAACACGGCGTTATTTTCAGATAACAGGGTGACCTGACATTAGGTCTGCACTGGTCTTTGCATCTTTATCAGCTGTGTGGAGAGTTAATTGTGTAGTCTGAGTGTTGGACACCGAGGCACAGTGGTGCTGTTGAGATGATTTGACGGTCAGTGAGTAGATATTTCAAACAGATAACACTACACATTCTTTAAATAAACATTGCCTTTTTCTTCGTTCAGAAGCATTCATACCTGAGATTTGTTGTTTGAATTTGGATCGACTGTTTCCAGCTCTGAAAGACGTTATAAGGGAGAGCAGGGTAAGCTGACTCTTTTTATTTAAGCTGCCTCCTGCGAGGAGGTATTAAAAAAAAAAGCCTAATATTTTAGGATGCCTCCTATGCGTTTATAATAAGTTGCAATGCCAAGGTTAAAGCATTGGGGAATAATTAACATATTTAAAATACCAAATGAGGGAGGAAAATATTTAGTAATATAAATGCAAAGCTATTGTTTTTGGCAAATGGTTTAATAAAACATGGCTAATCTTTAGCTAAATATTTATATGTTATTAATTTTTTGTTTAATTATTATTATTCACCAGTATATAAGAATTTTTGGTTGGTAAAAAAATGTTTTTAAACAATTTTCAGTAACACTTTACTATAAGGTTCACTAGTTAACATTATATAACAACATTAGTTAACATGAAATAAAGGAACAATACTTTTGCAGCATTTATTAATATTTGTTAATTTTGGTATTTGGTATTATTAAAATCGCAAGTTGCATTTGTTAACATTACCTAATGCACTGTGAACTAACATGAATAAACAATAAACCATGTATTTTTTTAATAACTATCATGAACAAAGATAAATAAAAGGTGCAATAAATAAATTGTTCATTGTTTGTTCATGTTAGTTAATACATCAACTAATATTAACAAATGACACCGTATTGTAAAATCTTACCAGATTTTACCAAACAAGGCGTTCATTTTTTAATAAAAAGAAAACTTTTCTTTTTATTAAATAAATGCAGCCTTGAGCATAAGAAAAGTCCGTAACACTTAATGTGTCCTTGCTACATAAAAGTATTCATTTTAAACACTAATGTTCATTCAGTATATTTTAAATGTGTTCCTGTAAACATTAGGGTTTTTGTTTAGTTTTTTTTGCCTTTTTGAAATGCACTTCTCTGCATCACAGGCTGCATTTAGGATCTTACCCCACTCTCCCCGTACAGTAGCAAATACCATTTGGTAAAAGACAATACATGTTTTTATAGGTTCAGAATAAAGTAATTTTAGAGTGAACTTAGAGTGCCTTAGTAGTATAAATAATTATTCAAATACATATACAGTAAAAATCAAATAAGATGCTGATCCTTGATATCTCTACCTCTTTTTCCATCTTTCATTACTTGCTGGTGATTGTCTGTAGCGTTAGTCTCTGAAATGTGTGCAAATACATGCAGATCTGCTACCGACTGACATCTACAATGTTTAGAAAAATAGTTTAAGATGAGGTATTGACAAAGTATGTCTGGTAAATACATTCGTAATGCTACTGTTAAATCTGAAACGACACTAGCATTCGGACAAAAAAAAAAATCAAAGAACCCTATTTTAAGAATGTAAACATAAAGTAGCATCTGGTTTTAGTAGTGTACCCATATTAGTTGATCTGGTTATCTATTTTCCTGATGCTAAAAACTCATGAAAAGAGATTCAATGAGCTGTTCGCTTTAAATACGTTACTTTACCCCACATAAAGAGGGTAAAGGGGTTTAGAAGCATTTATAAAAAATTAAAAACAAAATAAATAGTAAAATACATCTGTATCCAACTTCAAGTATTAAAACGTTACGTTTCCACACACTTATTTCCTTTTGCCCGTAGTGAGTTGTCTCTTCGTTATAGCCTCCAGTCTTTTCCTTTCCGCCTCCTCTGCTTTCTTTCGCTCTTCTTTCAGTTCTTTATACCTCCACTTCGGGATCTGGAGGAACTGTTCGTCTATACAGCTGCTTTTCCGCCGCACTTTCTCCGGCACGTAGGTTGCCGTAGGTGCCTTGGTAATCCTCAGCTTGGGCACCACCATGCCCGGCCTGACGCTGCTCCTCCTCAGCAGGTGTAAGGGGAGCAGACTGGCCCTGCGGATGGCCGGGGAGGAAGAGGAGGAGCTGTCTGATTGGGCCTGGGGTTGCAGGCTCGCGCGGCGATCTTTCAACTTGGGCACCAGCAGGACGCGGGAGTTGTGGAAAAGACGTTTGTAGTTCTCGAGGCGCTCGGGGCCGAGACTTTTCAGCTGCTCGATGCGTCGTTTTTTTAGTATCTCCTGAACGGAGTAGCGGCGTTTTCCCACGCAGGGCGGGCTCCCGGGACACACCGTTCGGCACGCCGTCGCGATGAACGGGCTCCCCAGCGATGTTGTCATGCGCACCATGTGATCCAGGACCCCGTCTTCTGAAGCTTCGGTGACGTTACTGATGTCGAAGAAGTCGCGTAGTGTCTCGGATATTTTCTGAATGCAGCCTTTGGGCGCCTGAGCTTTAGCCACGAGGGCCGGTAGAAGGGGCCACTCGGCCCGATAGTTGTCGCTGAACTGATCCGCACATGGCTGCTGCATCAGCCGAGTCATGACGAACACGGTGTCATAGCGGCTTGTGAACATGGCCCACTCTTGTGCAGTGAACTTCCTCCCGTTGTCCTTGGCATATATGTCAGCTCCTGATCAAGAAAGCAAATGTGACTGGAGTTATAAATTCTGTAATACAGCTCAGAATCGGCTCTGATGTATCACACCTGACCACTGTAGTGTCATGCAGAAACATTCAAAATAGTCAAATGTAGTTGTTATTTTGTAAATATTCTGTTTTATTTTGAATAATTCCTATTATTAACTATAACTGAGTTACAACTGGGTTGAGTAACAAAAGAATTAAAGATCTAGTTCACCCAAAAAACGAAAAAGAAAGTTTGTAGGCTCTTTTGGTCACTATTGACTTCCATAGTAGGAAAAAAATACAATGGAGGTCAATGGTGATCCAAAACAGCCTGGTTACAAACTTTATTCAAAATGTCTTCCTTTGTGTTTGGCAGAACAAAGAAATTTATACAGATTTGGAACTACTCGAGGGTGATTAAATGATGACAATTTAAATTTTTGGAATTTGTAGAATCATTATGTAGCTCTTGCCTTACAACAACAAACACAAATAATTGTATACTTTTGCCATGTGGCATTTACGTTATTCTCAAATGTCCGTGTGATAAAGAATAATGATAATATTATATATTTTTAATAAATATTATTTGCACGAATAATGTTATACATGCCATGGAGCTTCACGTAATAGAATATAAAATCATTTTAGGAAAAGAAGAAAGCATAGCTAAAACATAATAATAATAAAGAAACATAACTGTAAAAAGCATACAAATAAAATGAATTTGTTAAAATAATTATTTGGATGATGAAAAAAATTAAGAAAATTATGAAATCCCTGAATTTTTTGAAAAAAAAAATAACAGCATGAATAAATAATGACAACTTTTTAAATTTGGGTTAACTGTCTGTGGCATTATGTATGCACTGTATTCTTTTTGTACCTAAATAGCTGCTCTATATAGCAGTTTCGTGTCACTCTGTATATCTCACAGTGATCCGAGCCTCAAGTACCTGCCAGCATCAGGGCTCTGACACATTCCACTCGACCCTGTATAGCAGCTTTCATCAGAGCGGTGAAACCATGGCAGTTCCTCTTCTCAATGTTAAGCCCAGGAAAGTAGTTGAGTAGGTAGTTAGTGATTGTGATGTGACCTGCAATTGTTCAGGTGAATTATGAAAATGCAGTCAGCTCTTGAATATGTAACAACATTTCTAGGGCACTCAGCGGTTCATTGCCAGTAGTATTTGGACGTTTTCACACTCATCCATTCACTCTGAATATTGAAAAACTAGTTACTTTAACTTTACGGTAATGATTTGGATTGAAGCTATCTGATTGCTCTTACCCGCCTGAGCAGCGGTGGTGAGGGCTGTATTGCCTTCATTGTCCTGCCAGTTCACGTCCAGGTGAGGACACTGGGAGAGAGCAACCACCACATCCACATACCCCTGGTAGCACGCCACTATTAGTCCAGTCTGCAAAGTCAACACACACACAAGGCACTACTGTCAAGAAGTTTCCACCCTGGCCAGGAACATTTAGTGACCTAGCAGTTGGTAAATCTGGGGAAAATGGCCGGGTATTGATACAGATTTAACCACTCAATTTTTCAATTTTTTATTTTGATTTGAACAGACGTGTGCGTATAAATATGGTACAGTAAACTGTAAACTAGCCCATATAAGAAATACTGTCAAGATATGAGATTACATGTAAAGTAAAAATATTATAACCCTCTCCAGAGTTCATTTTAATGGCTTTTCTGAGGTAAATCTAACATTACTTCATAAATTATAAACATTTTACTTCCGTCTGTCAGCTTAAAATGCTGATATATAGCGATTGCAAAAGATTATGAAAGCTCTGAATTGATTGACTGAATTTAGCAAAAAAACACTAATCGATTGATGTGTTTTCGATTCAATTTGAGAACTTTGCGAAATATGAATTTGACTCATTTCAAAATGATATTTTTATTAATATTGCTTACTGATTCGATTTTTAGTTGTGTTCATAGGATTAAACACTGTTTACGAAGCAAAGATTTAGTTTGCGCATCAGTGAATGGGTATGATTGTATCTGTTCAGATGGGCGTGTGTGAATTCGGATTTCTAATCTGGCTCGACGTAGGCAGATTCAAATCTGAAAATGTGCCGAATTGCAAGTATTTCACGGTTTTATTGGCATGATGAAGCAGTGCGTCTGATTTTGGGGTGTTTCTGTAGGCGTCTGGCATGCCTGTTTCTCTCTTCACAGTCAGTCTGGCCTATTTAAGTGTGAGCAGAAGAGTGTCAGCAGTGTCTCATCACACTGACACACAGCTGGAGGCTTCGGACTAAAAATAAACCCCGGACAAGCTAAATTTACACGACTATCACAATAAGAGAGATGCTTCCAGTTGTGTGTTTAAGGTGACGCATGTAGTTTTATTGATGTTTAATAGAGACATTAGTGAGGCATTAGTAGGTCAGTTTCCAGCTGTAAACACTGGCCACGTGATCCTGCGAAATTATTATATATTATTGTACGTTCATGTAGATTCTTTTGAGACGAATGATAGTCACTTTTAACTATTGTTGTGTCATAAATGAGAAGTATGAAATGTGCTTTTCTGTTTAATGCAAAACAAATCAGCATACAAATGTGAAACCAGTGCAGTTTTGCAGCTTTTCATAAGTATGTTGCATAAAAATACTAATTAAATAGGTAGATTTATTGGTAGATTATCATTAAAACTGAATTTAGAGCGCAACCTGTTTCTCTTAGTCTGCATCTTTACATCAAATATAGTCAGCTTGGTTTAAATACAAATGTAGACATGTGTTGGGGTAATCTGTGGCCTGGTCGTTTCTTAAAATAGAAAGGATTAGCCTCGTGAGCCATTGACTGAAAGAGGAGTTAGGGGATTTGTCGTCCAGTTCAGCTTTGACAATGAAGACAAAATACGGCGTCTGTGATCCTTCAAAAAAAAAAAAAAAAAAAAAGGAACAGCACTGCTTGCATCGCATATCATATTTGTGAGTTTGCAATGCAAAGTTTAACTTTAATGCTGTATGATATTATGCACTAATACTAAATATGAGTGGCATTATCTTTACTTTGAATGTTAGATTACTCATTGTGTGTCACTGGACGTTTTTAGGCATTTTTAGGATGAATAGTAATACATGACAAACAGGTAAAGCAAGCTGGCCTCACAAAAGTGTGGCAGGAGAAAGCTGACCTGGATTTGATAATATCGTGTCGGTCTGGCTGTGAAATATTGGAGTGCCAGAAAACAGGTCAGTGGGTAACATCCATCCACAGATGTTCCGTCAGTGACTTGATATTACATCAACACCAGGCTCCAAGTGATCCTGACACATTCATCAACTGGAAAGCCCTACCTGCACAGCAGTGTGTAAATGAAATGCCTCAAATCTGCCAGAGTTGTCCGTTTAAGCTGGCTGAATTTAGTTCCCCGCTAGGCCCGGTGTTGTAGTTTAACACTATTAAGCGTTACTGAAATCAGCCCAGATTTTGGATACCAACAAATGCAAGAATACAGCTTTGCACATAAACGTATACTGAACTCCTAGCAATAGTAGCTGTGCGGTAAACAGGATGCTAGAGGTCATGAGTATGTATGCAAGTAATGGAAAATACAGATGGGCTTGAAAATGCAGATGTTATGCATCCTGTAATGATATTAACAGTTCACTCAAACGAGGCGTTTAAATCAACAGCAGTAAGATCTTCGCCTGTTCTTTTGTAACAGTACAGTAATTTGAAACTAGTAGTATAATGTCAATAACTATTCATTAAGACAATATTTTTTTACAGCAATTAGTTATTTTCCACAAATTTGTGGCTTTCCAGAGGTACCGGGATGTTTTACTGTGGTATCACTCTGTTTCTGTGTTTGCAGCATTCCAGTCCTAATATGTGAGCTGAGAAGAAATACTGCATGGCGTAATGCTGTAAATAAAAATATTAGTCCGTTTTTAATAGTCTTTAGCTTTTATGTGAATTTGCTTAGTTCAGTTAATAATATTGCTTATTATTATTATTATTATATATTCCTATTATTATTATTATATATTACTATTATTAATGCGCTGTTTTTTTTGCTAAAGTATTCATTTCTTTAAGAAAAACAACTTTCTTTCCCCAAACTCTTGAATGGTGTCACAGTTTCCACAAAACATTAATGTTTTTAAATCATAAGAAATGTCTTAGCACTAAATCAGCATATTATAATGATTTCTGAATAAGTAATGGCTGTTGAAAATTCAGCTTTGATATTTAACTGGAGGCAGATATTCAAAATTGTAATAACATGTCACAATAATTAGTTTTTACTATTTTTGTCATCTGGCCCAGGAAAACATGTAACGCTCACTGACTTATGACCTTATTTACAGCATTACACCATGCAGAAATGGTTTCCAATGAAAAGAGCGCATGCTGGAACTATTAGCGGGGAAATCCAGTGCCTGTTTCTCTGAACTGTCCCGTATAAGAGTGATGAGAGATGAGATAAGAGATGAGTCTGGGGGAAGTGAAGCTCTTGAGCTTCCTCAGAGGAATTCCTCAGACTCATCCCACTACAGCTCTTTCTGCAAGGCTACCGGGAACGGATAGCCGTGCCATCCTATCATCTTCTCTTTATAGAGTGTATTGATTTTGCGTTTTTAAACACATTCTTTTGAAGCTAAGCCTTTAAGTTGTAATGTGATACATTGTGAACCGCTGAGGCCTCGAGCTCTGGGAGGTGATGTCATTTGGGGACTCATTTTAGTGAGGAATGACCAGTTTTGGGCTGGAAAGAGAAACGGAAATAGGCTTGTTCGTGTGACTGCGCAACTCCATTATTAAACCCTCAAGGCCTGCAAATTATTTGTGCATTACTCGTGCACACTTCGCACAACGTGTTTTGCATTTAGCTTTTATATAATGTAATTATTCCTCAACACATGCCTTAGAGGTGACAGCAGACTGCCAGAATCAACCCTTAAACTTTAAAATCAGTTGCCTGACTTTCTGACTTTTGAAGATATTTTGTTAGAGGAACGTTATAACTCTACCACATACACACCACGATATAAATTTAAAGGCTAGATCAAACCGCCTCAACAAGGAGTGTTGGTTTTTGTTGGGAATTAGCTGGACTAATCACAACTAAACTAGGTTAGATTGAAGTACTTTGGCTATCTTGCATGTTATAAAAGTGCTTATTCAAGGTTTGGCATGTGGTAGCCTCTGCATTATTCGGTTTTTACCACAAACGTATACATAATTAATTAAGCTCTCGTCCTTAAAAACTATAAAACAACGTCTTGTTCTTTACGAAAGTCTATAACAAAAAAAAAAAACCTACAAATAATATTAACAAGCTATTTAAACCAAAACGTGTATTTTTATTGTCAATAAAACTTGCACAATTTGTAACTTTTCTTGTAACATTGGGCTATTAAAGTTGTTTTCTTTTCACACTTGGCTCTAAATGCTTTAACGATTAGCTCATCAGGTCTCAACTCACTGCAAGTCGATTTGGACTTTTAAGCAAGACATTTCTCAGTGGGTTGTAAATGAAGTAGTTCACCCAATAATTAAAATTTGCTGTTAATTTATCTATCCTTAGGCCATGCACAATGTGACTTTTTTTCAGTAGAACAATCAAGGTTTTTTGTTTGTTTGTTTTTAGCTGAAACCTGATTGTTGGGGATTCATAAAGTGAAACTCAATGTCTGCCGTCACTTTGCGACTCAAAAAAGTATGTCATGCAGCACAACATTTATACCCGTCAAAGCTCAAGTTCCTCCAATCATACAATGAACTGAAGAAAGAAAAGTACTGATGAACTGTAGATAAGAGAATGTGTGAAACAAACACTTCAATAAAGAAGCAAAATGTAAGTTTTTGTGGCTTTTCATAATTTATGTAAATAATTTATTAAGACTAGTCCATTTGAGAAATTAACTGTCCGAAAGAAGCAGTTTCCAGAAAAGAATTGGACTTGGATTACTGGCTATGGATTACTGTATGCTAAAAAAGGTTGTAAATAACATTCAGGTTGTAAATAACGTTCTTGCACAGACTAATCGTTTCACTTCATAAGACCTCAGTGAAGTGGCAGTTGTCATGGGTATTAATTTTGTGTTGCCTGAAAAGCTTTTTAGACTCTCAAAGTACGAAGGACAATGGTTTCAGCCAAAGAAAAAATAAAATAAAAATAAAAATAAAAATAATTAAAAAATATTTTTTTGTTTGTTTGTTTGTTTTGTTGTTGTTTTTTGGTGGTCTATTGGAGTTGAACTAAAGTTGAGTATTTTTTTGGGGGGGCCAATCTCTTTTACCGATTCAATGCAATTCAGTTCGTAAATGAATCGATCAGACCAGTGTTGTTCAATTGCTTACGTGAAAAGATCCGACTCGAGAAAATGATTCATTATCATCACTTCTTCTCCCGGCGTGCGATAGGCTACAACAACGTAAAGTGTGACGAAAACTTAATCATCGATTTATTTTGTGTCTGATATACTTACTCTTTTGTTTTTGTCCGTCTCTTGGACATCTTTCTCCGTGACACCTTGTCTAATCATGAGTTTCACTATGAGCGCGTTGTTGTTGCAGCACGCCTGAAAAAAGGAGAGCGGTGCGGGACTCTCCGGGGAAGGGGTTCTCTCCGAGTCTGCAAAGTCATCGTCCGGTGGATAAAAGGAGTCATCTGAGGCGATGCTCCTGGTGTCTGGCAGGTCTGAGAAGTCGTCCAACTCCTCGAAGTCCTCGTCCAACTCGACCGAGCCGAGGTATTCATCATAATCGTTATCGGCCAAACGATCAGGTGATTCCTCCACGATAGTGGGGCAGATCTGGGCGCTTTTAGCGTGTTTAAGTGGTTTAACTCTTCCTGGAGATGATCCTCCGCCATCCCTGCTGTCCGTTATCAGAACCATTTAACCCCAATAGGATAAAATCCTCAAGTCGTGCGGATCAAACACCTCCTGGTCTCCTTCAGCTGCATTTAGGTTCGTTAAAGTCATAGATACCAAACGAGCAGAAACGCTGTTTTCAAAAAGCGTTTAATCTCCAAACTGAGGTTCAAATCTTCTTTTAACTCCACGCGACTTCATTTTCCCCCACACGAGCAAGTGCGGCTGGTGTCGTGCAATGCCTTACCGTAGTTTTCTCAGCTCATTTTCACGGTTTCTCTTTCTGTAACGCCAATCTCAGTAGTTAGTGTTCCTCGGCGGCGATCAGAAACGCATGTGGAAACGGAAAACGGCCGACAGTAAGTATTCGCAGTTCCATGCAAAGTGAAACAGCCTTCAGTGTGTCGCAATGTCTTTCCTGAGAAACTTTTCAAATGTTGTGATGCTCCAAACAAACAGCACTGAGGGTGGAAGCGCTGGACATTCCCCGCAGAAGATAACAGAGCAATAGACCAGTGCGCTTCAAAACTCTGCCTCCATAATCCGATTACATGCCCTCCTCTCTCTCTCTCTCTCTCTCTCTCTCTCTCTCTCTCTCTCTCTCATACACACTCACACAAACTACTTTTTCTGCCTCCCTCACTCCATAAATTTGCATATGTGGGTCACTGATGGTTTTTCTTCTCCCCTATTAGGCTAGTTACTGAAAAACACACTATAATACTACTAATAAAAGTTCCTTTCTTTTTATTATTTAGTTGTTTTTGTAGGCGCCAATTATTTAATAGAATGACAGTGATTTTAATAACGTATATGTTACTTTTATATATTAAATATATAAATACATTATCAGTTTTTATGTCATGTAACACAAATTTACTGAAACTTATTTCTGGAAAGTACAAAGTTCTGTTGATCATCATCATGGGTATTTTTCTCAGCCCGGTGACTGTGTTGGGGGATGTCCCTACGTTACAGTAGTTGTTAATCAACTTTCCGGCTCTTTTTTTTTATTCTTTCGCTTATAACAATACCTTGCGTGGTTTCTATTGCCGCGGCCCCTTTCAAATGATGTCATTGGCGTTTAAATTCTGAGAGCAAGCACGGTGCTTTCAAATTCAGATTGGCACCTAATTTAGGGAAGCTGCACCATACACACACAAACGCCTCCAAGTCACACATTACAGCTAATGTGTGTGCTCTATTACAAGCTCAAGCTTTTTCCACAGTCCTAACACTCCCATTTCCTTGGAGTTCTAAGATAAGTGGCATAATTGCTGTGGCTAATTAGTGAGCCGTTTAGCCCGAACAGCTGGGAGCTTGGGCTCCATCCCCTTCACTTGCAGCTGTGATCTTATCAGTCAAACATACGTACAGCGCAGCGGTCCGCGACGCTTTGAATGCTTGCCTTCAAACGTTACACATCGGTTATAAAGGATGTACTGTTGGTTGTGAAAACAAGTAAACTGCTGCCAAAAATGAGTCATTATCTAACTGCCAAATCATGACTATCGTTTTACAGCCAGTGACACAACTGTGTTTCTCCAAACTTCACTCTCTGTTGTATCCTGTATATATATGTGTATCCTATATATATATATATATATATATATATATATATATATATATATATATATATATAGTTTGTATAACTACACATTAGCTCTGTGACATTAATTCTGATATTTAGAATATTAATCAGTTTTCGAATTGACATCATTTGAGGCATAATACTGATTACCACAAAAAATGAATTTGTCCCTCTTTTTAAATAATGAAGTAAATCTGGGTTACAGTGAGGCTCTTGCAATGGAAGTGATTGAGGCCAATCCGTAACCAAAATACTCACCGTTTCAGTATTATAGCCACAAGATATGAATAATATGACAGTTTATGTGGTTTTAGGGGGGTTGCATGGTTTTCTTTTTCTGTAAAACAAAGTAAATTGTTCAACTTTGCACGATACCACAAAATCTAAACCCCCAAAAATGGCTATGGCTTACAGTTCACATAATAAACCGGTTTTAACAGAGGCACGATTCTAGCATGATTGAATAATTTTAGCAATCATTTTAGCTTCTAAATCATCCAAACGTCCACATTCACTTCAATTTGAAATGCGTACTGCTTTTGTTCTCAGGTTTGTGAAAATCAGCCTTATTAGTGAAATTTAGCAAGAGATCGAAAATGGGAACGACTGTCATCTGTCTAAGAAATGATAGATGCCATGCTGCTCCTTGGCTACTTCGGCTTAGACAATTACATTAGCTCAGCACTCTGGCCTGCTTAGGTTAATAAATCCTCAGGAGCCGATCAAGAAGGGAGAACTTCATGCTGAGTAAAGTTCATCTGGTATCATCCAAAAGCACCTGAATAGATCCTTGACCGGCAAACTTCACATTACCGGTCCTGGTCTGTATCAAATGACAATTTTTCATTTTAAACCGTTTTAGATCTATGCTTGCTGAAAATGTTTTTCCGTAAAGAAGTGAACAGCGTCTCACTATTGAGACTGTCTCATCATTCAGAAAGGGCCGTTGATCTAAAATTAGCTTGATTACTGATGGGTTAATCAGTTTGTTTGGGAGAAAATGTTGAGAATAGCCTTCATTAACAGGTCTGTGAAGGTTGAGTAGCTCCTTTTGGTTCCAAATTAGTACACAGCCTCTTTCCATCCTCAAAAAGGCAATTAATCAAACTACTGTTGCCTGTTGCTGTGCCACTGCTTCTCTGAAACGCAAGATAAATGTGCGGTACGATGCAAGGACAAAAATGTGATCTAGTTCATGTCATTGTTTCCAATATAAAAAATGTGTGAGGTTTGAAATACAAACAGGTTTCTTTTTTAAACAGAAAACCCCAACATCTGGAATCACAATCAAAACTGAAAGTTTATTATGCTCACATAAGCACCTAATATTCCATAAGCCTTGTTTTGTCTTTCACTTTCTCAGCACTGTTCCGGACAACCTAGATTGGAGATTCAAGGATTTATTTGGGTTACATTTTCAAATCACATCACAAGATAAGGATAAAGATGGCAAACACAAGACACGGTAACAAGGAACAATAGTTTTTAAATATGTTGAGATATCACCACCTTGAGGACCATTTGTACTGGATTTTACTCGGGCTTCTCTGCACTGCAGAGGCTTGTAAAATTTGAAGGTTGCACCATTCCTCCTTGACATTCTCTGAAAACAGGAAAAAACAAAGTTTCCAATTAAGCGTCTACAAATGTGTAACGTTTTTTTTGTTTGTTTGTTTTTATCATGACAGGAGATGTTCTCTTTTACCTTCATTAGCTTTAGGCTGGTCATCATTAGTCTAAACCACGTGCTGGTGACATTTCGTTATTCTTGCTTCTGTGTCTGTAATACTGACACACTAACATGCTTCCCAAACACTGTGTATTTACAGGAACAGACTGAGATACTGTTTCTAGGGGCACTAATTCACATTAGAGAATTGTTTCATCTCCTTGAAGATCTGAGCTTCTTTATGTATAGAGAAGCATAAACATTTACTTTGCTTCTATGTTTGTTGAGAGTTAAAAAGGGCCACCTTTTGTATGTATTACAAAAAAAAAAAAATTTTTTATATTATGTTTTAAATGAGTTACTTTTGATACTTTCAGACTATCTAGTACACTGCTAGAACTGTGAAAATCCATGTCCATTTTATCCATTTTTAGTTCAGTTAAATACCTTAAATTACAAGTGTCAGTTGTTGTTGTTGTTTTTTTTTTCATTTGATCCTTTAAAAGTGCTAGCATCGACTTTCCTTACAAGCAGAACTGGTACAAAGCAGTTTCTGATGTATTGTCTTAATGCCAATTCAATAGACTAAAATAATATTTACTTAAAAGTTGTAATAGTTACAAAGATGTTGATTTATAACATGTCATACCATTTGAATCTGAATCTGATACAGCCAAATATATAACTATACTGTACGTAGACTGTTGACCAGTATAATTATGAAGATTAATTGCCGGTCATTATAACATGATTTATTCACCATTTGTTATAAATGCCTTGTTGTTAAGTCTTAATAGTGAAATAAAGTGCTGAGCTTTTGAATTGAGTTAAAAATGTCTTAAACACATGGGATGAAATATTATATATTTTATAATATAATATATTTTTTGAGTGCAACTCAGACAATTGCTTGTTGGTACGCTGGTAATGTATGACAACAAAAACACATCAAAATGTAAGAAAACCAGCCACAGGACAAAACTTCTTTCAAGTGCAATGATAATTTCTGGTATTGTTTCTGCAGTTATAGACTGAAAATAGTAGTTCCGATTTTTGTCTTTTATTAGGCAATTGAAAAACGACATAATCTTATTGCATTGTGTGATGTTTTAAGGCACACGTATATGTACCTTTTCAATTATTTCAACAATTGTTCTGAATATAGAGCAGGTTTTTTATTTGGTTAAGAAAGAAACAACAAGGCTTTTTAATTTCACAGGTGTAAATTGTAACAAAAAGACTTGAAGGTGCCTCAAGCAACAAGTGTCAAAGCAATTAATTTTATTCCTTATCACTTGTCCTCCTAAAAGACCTCTCTGCCAACAAAAGTAAAACAGAAAAGAAACTGTCACCCTCAAAAATGTGTCTAATTCGTTTAATAAAGCCTCTTATTGCCATTTTGTTTCAAACTACCTACTGTCAGAATTACATATTTTGCTCCTGCAAATGGGCACCTTTGATCATACCATTTCGCTTTTGTTTTACCTTGTTTTCCATTAACCATTAAAGTAGTAGTATTAAAATAATAGCATTTTAAATGAGTGTGTGTGTGTGTGTGTGTGTGTGTGTGTGTGTGTGTGTGTGTGTGTGTGTGTGTGTGTGTGTGTGTGTGTGTGTGTGTACTCACGCATACTCCTCTAAAATATGCAAGAAGCTGTCGATCTGTTCTTTAGGAATTTCTCCATCCAGATGGGCCAAGTATGTGTAGAGGCTCTGAAATATGTGGAAAGGAATCTGTGCTTCACCACCCTCAGGGTCCTCTGTGAGTATTTCACAAGCACGTTTCAAAGCGCTTGTGATGGTCTGTGGGAACAGGACAGTAGACATTCTATCAAAAGCATAGTCTAATAGCATAACACTATTTAGAAACCTTAAATTAACTAAATATATAAGTGTCTGTATCATCATCTTTGTAAATCTTCAGTTCTCCTTCAACGCCTTCCAAACCATTTAAAAAATCCAACACTGCCATCTAGAGCCAGTTGGTACAATTACATTTACAACAACTCAACACCTCCACAAAATGTCATGAAAGGGATAGCTCACCCCAAATTATGTTAAAATCCACTCACCCTCAGGTCACCCAAGATGCTGATGAGTTTTTTTCAACAGAATACATCTGGATCTATTTAGAATCGCTTTCATACCAGTGGATCCTCTACAATAAATGGGTGCCATCAGAGTGAGAACAGCTGATAAAAACGCAGGTAATCCACACGGCTCAAGTCCATCATTAATGTCTTTTAAAACAAAAAGCTGCATGTCTGAAATATTCAAATTTATTAACTAACTGATTCCATAACTCCATGATTATGGGTTTTAGGCTCATATTTTGGACAGAAATTCTGTTTGAAAGCTTTAATGATAGACTGGAGTGTCCCACAGATTATTGTAAAGCTTTTATCAGCTGTTTGAAATCACATTCTGACGGCACCCATTCACTGTAGTTTATCAATTGTTGAGCAAGTGACGTAAAATGCTAAATTTCTTTAAAATCTTCTGGTGGAAAAACAAACCCTTACATCTTGGATGACTAAATATTCAACAAATTTGGATGAACTGTACCTTTAACGAATCATTAAGTCCACAGTTAGATATTCCTAACCACTCACCCCACCCAAAGCGCCGCATCCTAAGGCAAAAAATTGCATCCAATTTATGCTTTCGCTGAAGTTGCCAAGAGCAAGGATTGTGTCGAGCTGTTCAACAGGCAAGCCCAGGTGTTTCCACTTCTGAAAAAGTTTCTCTTTTGTAATGATTTCTTCATGTGCAAACTACAGGCGAGAGAAACTTCATCAATATTCATAAAGGTATCTGCTGTGCTCTGTATAAAACATAAAAGAAATGCAGCGGATCACACCTGTTGATGAAGGACCTTTAAAAGACCTGGTGTAAGTCCTGTGTCTGTTTTCTGAGTTGCCACTGGCATTTCCAGCCTCTCTTTGACTGGTAGGTCCTGACCTTTTGATAATGCTGAAAAATAGCTGGAGGAGAAGCAGTTTTATTGTTGTCATTTGTCATACTATAGTATATTTCCATTGTTTTATAAAGCATGCATTATATATATATATATATATATATATATATATATATATATATATATATATATATATATATATATATATATATATATAATGCCAATCTGATGCATTACAATATACCTTTTGAAAAAACTTACTCAGTTGCCCATTGCAGCACATCATGTGGCTGTGTCTTGATTGCAGCTTTTGTGAACTGCTTCAAAATATCAGGGAGCTCTGGAGGGATGTTGATCTGCTGGGCGCAGTACATTGTCTCAGGAGGAGGCATCACTTTGTTTGCGTTTTAAGATGCAGGGAGAATGTGAACATAAAAGGACATTAGCCAGGCGGAATATTATACATGCAAAACAACCGAGCCATGTGTGTTATTTTAGTTGGCTAACGTTTAACCATAGGCTGGATTTCAAGATTATCTAAGTAGCATTTCGTTTAAACAAACAAAAGAACCTACCGTTTAATGGTTATTTTAAATACAGTGATGTCGTTAAGTCCTTCTTCATGAATAGCTTATTATAAACGAATAGTATACGTTTGTATATATAGGCCAGCACTTTTTACTAGGTATAGCCTAATATTATTTTGTCATCTTATATAACAGCAGCGACTTGTCTCTGTGTTTTTCATAGCAACGGGTTGTTTGTAAGCATCACCTAGAAACCAAAAAGAGCTCCGAAATCTGGTTGGCCAATGCCAGCAAAGAGGGCGTTAACTAGAGCAAACGTTGCCATGTCCATCTTTTTCAATCGCTTGTTTCTTTCTTTCACTTTTAAAAATCGAAGTGAACTGTTCATTATTTAAAACAAAAACAAACGGCATTTGGGTTTGCAATTCCTGGCTTCTCATTCAATTTAATTTTAATTAAATAGTTAATTTGTTGTTTTTTTTATTATTATTATTATTATTTAAAAGAAACACTTTGTTAACATGTTAAAATTAAAATATTAACGTGCTGTATATCCCCAAATAATTAACGTTTCATTATTCTAATATTTATCTAACAGAATAAAAACAATCGCTAATTTTTTGTTGTTTAAACTGAGTTGCTTTCGCGTGTGATATCTGGCAACACATATAAACATAACTCTTCCTTTCGCTTCTATATTTGTTTAATATCGACGTTTTCGTTTAGTGCGGGCTATTTGCAACATCGCCCAGAACCGCAGCAAACAGTTAAAGATGGCTGATGAGAAAGTTCGACGTCCTTGTGAACTTTCATGAGCGCAAGACTTAGACTTCCGAGAAAGCGCAGTCTGCGCATGCAAAGTGAAAACTGGCTTAAAGGTCGTCTAAAGGTGCGCGCTGCTTGCTCCCTGTAGACGTGTTCAACTGTGGGTTACAATTTCCTCAGCCTAACTACATTCCCGCGGTCTGTGCAAAACAATGGATGCTCAAAAGTATTTGGCACGTATCGGCTGCGTGGGACGGTGTCCTCCGACTCTGGAGACACTGCGATACGTTCACCTGAATGACTTAATGACCGTGCCCTTTGAGAACCTCACTATTCACACCGGGGAGCGGGTCAGGCTCGAGCTGCCGCTTCTGTATGAAAAAATCGTGGTCAGGCGCCGCGGGGGATTCTGCTATGAGAGCAATGGGCTCTTCTCGTGGCTTCTGTCTCAGATGGGCTTCGAGGTGACCGTTCTCTCCGCTCAGGTCAGGAATCGGTTCACCGGCGCTTACGGGCCTCCGTTCGACCACTTCATCATGATGGTGGAGCTGGATGGACGCAAGTGGCTCTGTGATGTCGGGTTCGGATCCGGATTCCAGCTCCCTCTCTCTCTGGAGACAGACGGTGCTCAGGCTCAGAGCCACGGAGCGTATCGCCTCAGATCTCAGGGAAGCTTGATTTTTATGGAAGTGAAATCTGAGACTGATGTATCAGGGGAAGAATGTTGGACGGCACAGTATAAATTCACCCTGGAGCCACGTCGAAGAGATGATTTCAGAGCCATGTGTGATTACCATCAGAGTTCTGCGAGCTCGATTTTCTTCTGCAAGTCTCTGTGTTCGCTCTTGCTGCCCTCTGGAAGAGTCACGGTCATGGGCCGCAGACTGATTACAACCTGCTCGTCCTCAGATGGACAGCAAACTACTAAAACCACAAGAGATCTTTCAGATGAAGAAATCACAGAGCTGTTGAGAGAAAAGTTTGGAATTGCTCTTCATTCTCCATTAACTCCAAAAGACGTTGAGATTGTACCGCCACCAGTTACTTATTAAGAGTTTTTTTGTTGTTGTTGTTGAGTCTCTTTTTCTTTATGTCCTTTATGCCCATTAAAGACACAAGGAAATATTTCATTATGAAATAAGTTGCTTTTTGCTAGCTGACTAGACTCTATTTGTAATCATGTATTGGTCTATGTAGATAAAGATTTTAAACATTGTTTGAAGTGCCTTTTCCGATTAGTAAAATGATCTTATTTGTGTTTAATTAGCAGACAAAGTACGTCTTCTGTAATTGTTAATAAAGGAATAAATTGCATTTTGAAATACAATTTGAATACAATTTTGTTGATGTTTTAAAATAATTCCATTAAACGGCATTGTTCCAGTGTTATTTTAGTATTCTAGTATACTAGTATTTATTAATATTTATTTTATTTTAATAGTTTTAGTAGGCTAGTTTTATTATGTGTATTATTATGTGTATTATATATTTATTTATTTATTTATTTATTACAATAACAAAATTGTTCATGTTGTTACACAAGAGGGACACAAAAGATATAAAAAGTAACATGTAGTTTTAATACCCTACGGACAAGTGAATAGATATTTACAAACACGTTTCGAAATGTTTTCACGTCGCTGAGAAGCATGTCCTCACAGGGTTGCCGTAGTAGAGCGCAGTTCCCAAGAAAAAATGCCGTATCTTGGGAAAATAGCAAAGGTAAAAAAAAAATTACTTTATTCATGACATGACTACGGATTTTGCAAGTACGACTGTATTTTGGTGTGTAAATAATTTAGATAATTATGCATAAAAATGAAACAGATTGTTAAGTAAAGCGTTTATTTTGGTGATGCGCATAGACTGGCAGCTGCGATGTAGCTAAGCTAGCAGGAGCTTATTGACCTTAGAGTGTGTTTGTATGGATACATTAAACTAAATTTTATAATAATAAATCATTTTTATTTTGCCGCGTGACTCTATAATATATATTTCTCCTTAATTATATTATGTCCGGAATTTAAAAAAAAAAATCTTCTTAGAGTGATGTGATGTAACTCATCTTGAATTATGTGAAACTGGTCCTTTAGGGCCATTCTTATTCTTTGCTGTTTGTTTTTGCTCCCTTTTAATATTGTTTATCAATAAGTAATACAGTATTATAATTTCAGTTTTCCGGCACTTGTACATAATATTTAAATTAATCGTGTGCTTTGTTTCTGAGGTTATTACGATTGTTTCGTGTTTGTTTTCTCTGCCCTGCCTTGTTAAGTTGGTGCTGCCCGTGGCAGTGCCCGGAGCCCTTGGCCTGATGTCTGCCACTGTGTTTGCTGCGAGCGAGGCCAAAGAAAATAACACCACCCTGATGACTGATGAGGTACTTCCTGTTCACTGTGTTTCGGGATGGTGTGGGGTAGAACGAGGAGGTCAGTGGCGAAATGTTGCAGGGTTTTTACAACAGTCCTATTTTTTTCAGCTTTCTCTTTATGACACACCTGAGTCCCCGCTGAGGTACGAGCAGCCCGAGGTCGGTCATGTTGAGCAGGGTGTAGCGTCTCTGAGGAAGACTGTGGAGCCTTATTTTTCATGGTGTCAGGTGTGCTGTTGCGTCTTCCCCATATTTCATACGTTATATATGATCATAATGTTTAGTTTATAGTTTTCTTGATTTCTTCATGATTCTTGTCCACCTGCAGGAAAAGACACAGTTTGGAATGGAGAAAGTACAGGCAGGTTAAGTTCTAGCAACTTCACAATTATGCTCATAATTCATGACTGCGTTACTGAATTAATCCGTAATATCTGCTATACCTTAATGTTTCTCTCTTTCAATCCTAGGCCTGCTACAAGACAGTTGAGCCTGGTGTGAATAACACTCAAAGTATGGTAAAAGGTATGGACATAAACCCATTTTATAATGTCAAGAGTAATAATTTAATTACATTTATAAGTTTTTATAGTCGGTATAATACTGTATAATATTACTTTAATGAAATGTATATTATTTATTAACTTTGATTTTGTTTTGTTGTTTTAATTTATTTAAATAGAGGATTTTTTTTGTATTTTTTATGTGTTTTAATCTTTTTAAGATACTCTACTGCTGTATTGTTTATTTATTTTCATGTACATTTCCATGTTTATATAAAACGGTATTTCGTTTCTCTTTTTTTTCTCAGATATGTTTACATTTTTGAATGACCCTCCATCTGAGTTCTTCCCCAGTGTAGGTGTTATAGGATTTTCTGGAATTCTTGGACTTTATTTAGCGAAAGGTATGATTCTTGCTTCATTGCGCCATTATTACCGATTTAATACATTTTTGAATTCTAACATTTGTTTTGTGTTATTACTAAAAATCATTTTTGTTCTCTCTGTTGTGTCTCGACAGGCAGCAGAGTCAAGAGGCTGATATTCTCCACTGGGCTGATGGCTCTGAGCACTTCCATGTTCTACCCACAGCATGCCTCCTCTGTTGCCAAGGCAGGTTTACAGTTCTTTCGGTTCAGATGGACAGACTCTGTTGTTTTTCCTCAGCGGGCTTTCCAGTACAGACAGCGGTAACCGAGGCTTTGAATAATGTAATATCAACTACTGTACTCGTGTCCTCCTGGGATTTTAACAGTGCTTGTCTGGAGGAAACGCAGTCTGTGAATTGTGTGTTCAGATAGTCAGTGTTCCTTCCTCTTTGTTCCTGTGTGGCCATCCATAAGTGCTAAACTAGAAAGTGGAGGGATATTTTGAGAATTTTTCCATGGATAAGCTCAATCAAATAAAGTGAATAATAGACTACTCCCTGCCTCACAGGAAATGCATGGAAAATGACATGTTGGAACATGTTTTAATGTTTCACTCAGACTTTAAAATCTTCAAATGTAAGACATTGATCCACTGATGATAGGTTATATGAATTTTTTTTTTTTACAGACCACAAAGCACTACATATTTTCCTGGAGTTCAGAAGGGCGAGTTATTCTTGAAGAGCTGCTGAGAGGGAAATCGTCCAAAGACAAAGTGAGAAGAAATCTGATACTTGGCACAGTGCTGCGCTTTTTTTTTTTTTTTTTTTTTTGTCGTTTTGTTCATATAGTGCTAATGTCTTGAGCAGATTCATCCAAATGAAACCGAAACATAAAATACTGTTTAAAAGTTTGTGATCAGTGCAGTTAGATTTTTTTTTTCAGTGTTTTTGAATTAATCTCATGCTTATCAAAGCTGTGTTAATCTCATTAAAAATTCTGTAATATTTTGAAATATTTAAAAAAACTTTTAGACGTTATTAAAAAATATACTTATTCATGTGATGGCTAATCTTAATTTTCATGAGCCATAACTCCATTCTTCATTGTCACATGATCCTCCAGAAATCATTATATCTTGATCTGCTGTTAAAAAAAATGAATTCTTAGGATGTTGAAAACAGTTGTGTTGTGCTTAATAATGTCAAGACTGTGTGATGACCTGGCAAATTTATTTGACACAAATATCATTCTAGAATTTGTAGTATAAACACGTTTGCGTCTTAACCTTTTACCTTTTTTCTTCCCAGGATGAGAAGACACAGAAAACAGACAGCCAAAAATCAAGTTGAGACAAAGCAGTATGTTTTCTAAGAAAGTTTCTGCTTTGCACCTGGATGCTGTTCTCTTATCAATGCACTGATCAGGATAGTATTTATTACATTATTGTGTTGGTTCTGTTTACTGGAACTGTATATGTGACTATTTGTTTTCTGTGCACTGAACGCACTTTTTTTTTGCAGTATAATAAGAATTTAGACCAACCTGAAAATATAACTGCGTTTTTCAAAAACCCTGTCTTTTAGGTCTTACTTATGGCTCCTATTGTATTTCCAGAATTTTATACCCCAGTGTTTTCAAGTTTTACTGTGTCACTATACAAAGATCTGATGTCTAACTTGTATAAGTGTTTGTAATCTTCACATATTTCACAAAGCACATCGATAAGAGTCTGCCCCATGTAACAGGAAACTAGTCTGGATATAAATAGCAAAGTAAAGTATTCTCCAGGATGGATATACAATCCATTCGGTTTTCAATTACTATTCAGTAGCCTGTATTTTGATATAATCTGACTGGGAGGAAATCCTGAAGGTGTTAACTTATGCATATAATCAAAAGCAAAACACTTTTTTTTTTTTTTTTTTTTTTTTTAATGCATAGGATTGGTTACAAATAAAAGACTATTGATAAGATAACCTGATATACAAACTACATGCGATTTCAATACAAGGGTGAATACAAGCACTACTGTAACATTATCTCAGAGTAAATTGCTGTGTATTAATATGATTAAGTATTTTATGTAAGGGTCCTAGTATTATTTAAAACAGAGAAATGGTTGTGAGCCATCCCTAGTCCCTCCTCGAGCCCTGGAACTTCGGGCCAGCTCACTCTTCAGCAGACATTTTCAGGAGATTTTCCTTATCGATCCTGAAAAGTCGCCATCCCTCCTGCAGCGAGAGGTCAGAAGCCCCGCGTCGCTTGTAAAAATCAATGGATGCCTTGTTGGATTCAGCCACGATGAAATGCATGCTGCTGCACCGATTCTTCACTGCCGTCTGCAGGTGGAAACAACTGGTTTACGCGGTCATCTTTCTGTGGTCTCTTGTAATAGTTCTGTGCCAACTTTTGTTTAACTATGGAAACTGTATGTGCAACAAATAAAAACGAGATGACTTACGTCGCTGAGGGTTTTCAGGATTTCAGACCCAATTCCAAAACCTGTGAAGCATGAAATTGGTCAAGGGAATTTAGGAAACAGACATGGTTTCAGACACCTTAATAAGAAACCCGCACCTCGATACTCTTTCATTACGTAAAAATCCTCAAGGTACAGCAGTTTGCCAATCCAAGGGTCGTAGGTGAAGTAGTACATGGCAAATCCAATCACAGAATAACCTGGAAGTTAACAAAAAAAAAGTAAAAGGTAAAAAAAAGTTCAACATAACATACTAGTGTAAATAGTGTATTCGCAGGGTTGAAGTTCCCTAAAATATTTTGATGCTTTACCCTCGACTTTCTGATGCTCTGCAGGCACGTCTGCTAGCACGCAGTGGTAAAACGGGTGGTTTCCAAATCCGTCCTCGAGCAGATCTAAACACAACTTTTGTCATCACTCCGAGCCAACTATTCATCGCATTTCACATTTAATGAGCAATCTCACCTTTCTCAGTTAATATAACTTGGTCTTCCATTTCTTCATACTTAGCGAGTTCCTGTAGAAGGTAGAAAGGGGAAAAAAGTGTTTGAACTTGAACTTGCTCGAACGTCAAGATCTGTAGGCGGTGGGCCTAGGGCTTGTTTTCTTGCAGGGTCATATTTGGATACTCCATCAATGTCATAAAACATTTTGAAATAGTTTCGCGTTAATATGGAAATCATAATAGGCGTGACATTAACTTTTAATATAACAACATGGAAGAGTACGCCAAACAAACGCATTTAAGGGATATTTATAAACTTTTTTTAAAAAAGTTCGACAGCAAATATAATAATAATGTTCTTTAAGTGCACGAATTTAAAGCAGCGGGAAATCTAACTTACCTTTATGAGTCGCAATATGTCAGGTACGTCTTTTGGCTCCGCTTTGCGCAAATTAAAATTGGCCATTTTCTTCTTTTACTCTTTTTCCCTTTTCTCACTAGTCCTCTATATGTGAAGAGAAGCAAAAGGTGTTTCTTCATTCGCTTCCCAGAATATTACCCTCCGCTGTCAAGTTTGGGCTTCTCCTGGATGGGACTCGCATGCAGCAGCTGACCCGGCTGTGTTCACCTGGCTTTAGTAAATGTCCTTTGTTTATCAACTCGGACATATATTTGCCGGTGGGGGAGGGGTTTTGTTACCATAATAACGTTTTTTTCCGATTGCGGGCCAATAGGAGTCGTCCATTCGATTTACGTCATGACGCACCGTTATTATTCGCTCATGCTGGTACTTATATACGTGTGGATTCAAAACACTATAGGAATGCATGCATTTTCTACTGAAATGTGTTCGTTTGAAGGACATTTCCTTCGGCATGATGTACAAGACGAGCAAATTCACGAAAAACGTCGTTTTAAGATAACATTTTAGCTTTTTTATGTCTCGTTGTCAACATTGAAAACTTTCAAAACACAACCGCCGTAATTACGGTAGAAGTTGGCAGGTTGGTGAGGCAGACATTTTTTTTTATGCGCGTTTAAAAGGATTAGTACGGTAGACCAGCCGCGCCTACGTTCCAGGAAGCGTGAAGAAAGCTCTCGTTAAATGAAAGAAGTGAGCTCTTGCAGGTCTCACGAAATCGTTGTCAGTTGTAAGTGGTGAGCCAAGAACAAGGAAGATGTTTTCACCGCGGTGAGTTTTAAAATGCTGTCTTGTGTCACGCGTTTAGTGCAAACGCATCATTTGTGAGTCATGCTGAGGATTCCAGACCAGCCTGGTCTCTCAATGTTGACCTTTTTTAACATAGTTTCTTTAGTTTAAGGTTTAGTGCTTTTGGATTTTTACCTTTAGCAGTTTTGTGAATTAGCGTTTTCAAGTCAGCTCTCCTTTCCCATGTCTTTGCTTTTTATAAAGGGTCATGAAAACTGCATCGTTCTTAATGTGTAGAGGGTTTTCCACTGGTCAAATGTGCCGACAAGGGAAAGCTCCAGATATGGCTGAGGGTAATTATTTCATTTTAAAATTGCAGGTAAAATGGGACTTGAGTTGAACCATTTATTTTGTAGTATGTGTTTGTTATTATATATTACTAAAGTGACCAATAAGTCCCAATGTTACCTGTATTCACTCTGTCTACATAAACCTATGTTGCATGTACATTTTAGTGTAATATTGTAATGTGATTATATCAGCGCATCACTGACAGAAATCCCATTAGTAATGTCTGGCCAGATCTTGGTACAAAATAAATAATTTAGTAATTTGTGTGAAAGTATTGCCTAATGATTATTATATGCGCACACTGTAAGCAATATAATAATTTACTTATTTACATCAGTGTTTTCCTAGTCCTGACTCATTTTTATTTCCCCACAGGAAACACATTTTTACTTGTGAGCAATGGTAAAATGAAAAAACATTTACTCTCTCTTTGAAATTCACAGACAGTTTCTTTTCTCATGTGGCTTCATAAACTGTCCTGCTGTTATCTCATGGTACATGTGCATGTAGATCTTTGTACTTTGACAGCTAATGTTTTTTTTTTTTTTCTTCAAACACCTTCACACTTTGAGCAGCCTGTTCATGGTAGTCTCCGTACCTTTCTAATACATTGCTTCTGTTTTTTTAAAATTACGATATTATACAGATGCGCCTACGCTTTACTTTCCAACGCAGCTCTTTAGTACATACAGTATGTGATATCTCTGTACATCTTTCAAGCTGTATTTTGTTCCTCCTTATTTTCCCAGTTCGCAACAGGCTGAGAGAGATAGTCGGAGCGTCCACCAACTGGAAGTATGTTAACATTTACATATGTTATGAATTTTGTATCTCACTACTTTGCATAAAATGTTGTATTTTCTCTATTTTGTTGTACAGAGATCATCAACAAGCATTAGCCGAGCGTGCTTCACTAAGCCAGTATCTTGCTCAGAGTCAAGATGAACTTCCTGCAAAGACAATGAAGGACAGTGCAATTGAGGCGCATCTTCCTCTGGGTACCCAGCCTGCCTTGAGAGAGAAATACCTTAACTATCACAACAGTGTCAGGTGCGTAAAGACTACCACCCGGTTACCTGTCCTTTATTGAATGAGTGGCATTCAGATTATATCAAACTTCACAACCAGCCAGTTATGAATATTCATTCTGATCTGGATACATTTTCTTTTGCTTATATAGCTTTTTCTCAACAGGTTTGGAAGGATTTTGGAGGACCTGGACAGTTTAGCAGGTAATAAATATATCTTAAAATATAGAATCCAAAAGGGGGTTTTCATAGTGATTCCAATGAAGCAGCATTTTATGTTCCTCAGTGAACGTTTTTTTAAATAACCATTTTTTTTCTTAATGGGCTGAACATTTTAATAATCTAAAGAATCTTTTTTAAAGATTAAAAACCTTTTGTGCTCTGGAAAGGATTCATGGATGTTAAAGGTTCTTCATTTGATCGTAGAATCTTTACTTCTTAAAAAGGAGATGTAGGTAATAAAAGGTCATTCTGGCTGATCATAACTCACTCTTTCTTATTGCATACCATTTTATTCATGTCTCTTTAGTGCTCATCTGTTACTCTCACACATGGAATAAGGAGCTGAAAAGATCCCCGCTGTCTATTGTCACCGCCCTAGTGGACAAGATCGGTATGGCTTCTTGAAGTAATACACTTTTTTTGTTGTTGTTATATTCATTCATAAAATTCTGTTTTATTGTTTCACAGACATGAGAAAAAACATCATCTACCCAGACTGTGACATCAAGTTCACAGGTCATGTGACATGGGTTGGCAAAACTTCAATTGAAGCTAAAATGCACATGTCTCAGGTATTCCTAAAGTCTGGTTATAAAACATACGGTGTATTATAAAAGTGGCATTGAACTAAAATACATTTTTACAGTATCATGAAGGGGCGTACACTGATGTATTAGATGCCACTTTTGTAATGGTGGCTAGAGACCCTGAAAACAAAAGGTAACATTAAACACATTGGTATGATCAATATATTTACGATTGCTGTATTGTGTCTGTAAATTAATGCATGGATTATGTACTGTACTATCCAGGGCCGCTTTTATAAACCCATTAAAACTAGAAAGTCCAGAGGAAGAAGCAATTTTTCAACAAGGAGAGAGTGAGTAGCCCTTTTGTTTGTTAGTAATCACAATTGCCACTTCAGTTCGAAACTTCTATAGCAAGACATACGCTCTTTATATTATTCAGTTAACAAGACGAGGCGTGTGGAGCTGAGCACAGCGTCTCTTCTGAAAGTGGCTCCCACAGCTGAGGAGAGGACTCTCATTCACAACCTGTTCCTCAACACTCTAGACGCACGGTCTGATTTATCATCACTACACTGTTATTTATGTTTTTCGCCCTTTACTAAACAATATTTACCTTCTCCCTATAGAACAGTCAGCTTCCGGAGTCGTATTTTGCCTCCCAACTCAATGTGGATGGAAGATGCCAAAATGAAAGGGCTTGAAATTTGCCACCCACAGGTACGTTTTTTTGTTTTTGTTTTGTTTTTGTTTTTTGCAATACTTAATCAAATAAACTGATAGTATATATATGTATTGTTGGGTTGGGTCATGCAGGAAAGAAATATATTTAACCGGATATTTGGTGGTTTTTTGATGAGAAAAGCCTACGAGCTTGGTTGGGCGAATGCCTGTGCATTTGCGTAAGAGATTTTTCTTTATCATCTGCTGAATATTTACTGTAAATAAGACTTTCATTTCATGACATGGCTGTATTTATATCTTTTAGCGGGTGTAGACCAACGCTGGTTGCTGTAGATGACATTGTATTCCGGAAGCCAGTAGAAATCGGCTCTTTGCTATTGCTGTCCTCACAGGTTTCTAAGTTGTTAAACATCAAATGCACACATTATTAGCATTATTTTTGTCCTTCAGAATAAGATTGGTAATAATACTGTTATGTCAGGTTTGTTACACAGAAGGGATGCACATCCAGGTCAGGGTTCACACAGAGGTTCTTGACCCATTGACTCGGCAGCACAACACTACCAATGTGTTTCACTTCACTTTTCGTGTTGAGAAGGATATCCCAGCTGTTGTCCCACAGAGCTATGGAGGTCCGAGTACAGATTTTTACAAATAGTGTTGCATTATATTTTAATGGCATTACCTGTAACTTAATATTGATATCATTTGCAGAATCTATGCTTTACCTGGATGGAAAGAGGCACTTTGATGAGACCATGAGGAGCCAAGGTTGAGAAGGATGAGAGGATGTGCTGAAAGGATGAGAATCCTGCCAAAGCTGAGAGGATGGTCACCACTGTAGTTACATGAGAGCGTGTATATGTGGATTCGACTATTAGTTTGTAGTCCAGTTTATTTTATATTCACAATATATCTTATTTTTTGCTGCATTTTACATAAATGTAAACTATTATTTTTTCACTATTTTAAACAGTGGGAGAGGAGCATTTATTCAAATGTTTTTTCTTGATTGTGGCAATACTGAACCTATTTAATCAAGACTAATAACAGACCGTGTTTTGTTTGCACTACGATGCCGAGTGATTTTGGTTGTACTGGTGGAATTAACCAGTTTTGTACAGTTACTGATTTGAATGCAGCCAAAGCAATTCACTGAACAACTGGTATCCCAGAAAAGTATGTTTAGTATATGCAGAAATTCAGAGAATAAGTCCTGTCTTCCTTTCTTCATCTCCTCAAAAGAAAACAAAGATATCCCAAACCGCAGATCAAATCTCAAAAACACTCCAAAAACTGTACCAGACACATCCGCTGTGTGTTTTCCTGTTAAATCTTCCTATGTTTTAGAATGCTGACAAATAGGTTTTTATATAGATACATGTCTTTTTTTTTTTTATTGTTTTAAATGCAACAAACAACCATGGGCCTTTCCAAAAGATGGTAGTATGGTTCAAAAATGGACTCTGTAGGATTTAAAAAAAAATGTAAGTGGAAGTAAGTTCAGGGGGATTAATATGATACCTTTAATGTACACACTACCTGTACCAGGGTGATCCAAAAACGAATGCATGCCATACAAAATGTCATTTTAAAAATTGTATAAGTATTGTTTGTTTGTTTCATATAACACAGAATCATGTTTATTTACATCTGTATTAATGGGCTAGCATTAGCCTTACGTATAACGCACATTGCAGATGTGTATTCTCTTTTTATTTATTCTATGAGCGAAAGTGTCCAATGGTATTTGTATGGTCATGTGATCAAAACAGGCTCCGTGTACAATAAAGTAGTATTAGCGTGCATATGGCTAGAGTCTTCATCTCGTGTGATACTTTGTACAATTCTTTTTATTTGCTTAAAAACCTTTCTTTGTGAGGAAACGGTTAGCTTTACTGACAGTGACTGACTGACTGACTGCCGTCGCGCGACAGACTCGAGAGACAGCCGCTACGTCACGACGCTGGTCATGACGACACGGCGAGTAAATGTTACTGTTTTGTCACCCATATAACAACCTAAAGCATGTGTCATTTTAAGCCAACATTTTAGGTTTTGTTTCTGTTGCTCAATGATCTTTTGGTAAACCTTCTAGAAAATGGTAGTAACTTGAACTGAACGTGTTGTTCGTTAAAAGTGCCTAAAGTTATTTATAACTTAGCACGGAGCTCGGAGGTGAAATAAAACTGCACGTTCAGATCCTGTTTTCAGAGTGGTGAGAGAACAACAAAAAGATGTTGTGTCCACGGTGAGTACTTCGGTATCTTCTGAGTCGTATTTAATCGGTAAAACACGTGTTTTATTTTATCCCTTTAATGCGTTGTTTTAGCAGGCTCTCTCGTGAAATGTTCTTTTTAGCCCATTCATTTTTGATAGGGTCCTGAAGTCTACAGTGTCCTTCACCTGGAAGTATTCAGTGGCTCAGATGTCCCAAAGAGGGAAGGTTCCTGCTATGGCTGAAGGTAATTGCTGGAATATATCATTGCTGTTATGCTGTGCCTTAAGAATCTGTTTCATTAAAAAATACATAAATTGCTTTTTGAGCTCAGGCACTTGAGGCTAAGCATAATAGAGATAAAAAGTTGGTGAAGGATTTTGTCTTAACTGAGAGTGTCAGTTTATTAATTGTCAAGACACAAAACATCACAGACTCTTTGCTAATATAGATGCAGATATTTGTTGTGTTCCCATCAACAGTGATGACACATTTTGGAGGATAATATTTTTTACTTGCAAGCAATGGTAATCTGGAAGAAAATTCTATTTATTAATTCTGAATGTATATTGAACTCTTGAAATGTTTTTTTTTTTTTTTTTTTTTTAACTCTGACAGCATGTGTCTGCTCTCCTGTTAATTTCAATTAAATCAAACATTGTTTAAAAATATATGCATGTAGCCTTTAGTACATCTTAAATTTTTGAAGCACCTTTCTCTTTCAAGACCATTTCCTTTAATTAGTAGCCCGCTGAAGCAGTCCAGCTTCGATTCCTGCCTTTTGTTTCCTGTTTTGCCACCTGTGTCCATTATCCACATTTTCCCCTTTAGATTTTCTTAAGAACTGTTTTGACAAACAAGTTTAGTAATGAAGTTACCATAAATTGACCTTGCATTGTCAAACTTTTGAGTGTGAAGTTTTAACTGTCTGTGTTTCTAATGCCAAAACTGACAAGCTAACCCCCGGAATGTTTAATGTCTCTTATTAAAATTGTGGTCTTTTTTTTTTTTTTTTTTTTTTTTTTTTTTTTTAACAGTTCGCAACAGGCTGAGAGAAGTAGTCGGTGCATCTACCAACTGGCAGTATGTTCCTGATTTAAAAATTACGCAAAAAATGAGAAGTCTCTGAAGTGTACATTTTATGACGTATTTTCTCCATAATATACAGAGATCATCAGCAAGTGCTGTCCGAGCGTGCATCACTAAGCCAGTATCTTGCTCAGAGTCAGGAACAGCTGCCTCCAAAACGAATGAAGGATAGTATGATAGAGGCGCATCTTCCTCTGGGTTCCCAGCCTGCTTTGAGAGAGAAATATCTTAACTCTCACAACAGTGTCAGGTGCTAAACCATTATTCTGCACATAGGTAGTTGACAAATAAAAAATGGACTGTCCTATGGTATGAGAAATTAAAATGCATATAGAAAAAAGAACTTAAGGTGCAAATAACACAAGAAAAATGGATCTTCATTCTTAGAGTTACAAACAGCATGAGAGAGGTTTATCTGCACTGTTAGTTTTTTTGTTTGTTTTTTACATTTTTTGCTGTCACGCCATAATACACATTGATAATTCAACCACACACTGGCAGCCTGGTTATTGATCACTGTTGGCATGTATTGTATTGTTAACGAAGGAGAAAAACTGTCGTTCTGTTTTTGATTTTTTTCAGTTTTCTTCACAGGTTTGGTCGGATTTTGGAGGACTTGGACTGTTTAGGAGGTAATATAGATTTTAATAAAATAGATAATATATGTTATATATTTAAGCTGAATGATACATCAAACATTCACAACAGAAATATCGTGATAATATTGATAATATAAGAATTTGATGACAGGACAAAACAATCTGATACTACAGTATATATAGAGCACAGATCTACTCATAATAGTTCTGTGCTTTATATATTGAGTACCATTCACACCAAGCACGATAACTAATATATATATATATATATATATATATATATATATATATATATATATATATATATATATATATATATATATATATCTTTTTAATCAAGCTTATTCATGTCTCTTTAGTGCTCATCTGTTACTCTCACACATGGAACGAGGAGCTGCAAAGATCCCCGCTGTCTATTGTCACCGCCCTAGTGGACAAGATCGGTATTGCTATTCACAAAGCTTATTCAAAGGCTACTTAATTCATATTTTATTTCTACTCAATTTTTCAGTAATATATATATATATATTTTACTGTTGGTAATGAACTTGTATGCTGTTGGTATTGTGTCTCAGATATGAGACAAAACATCATCCACCCTGACTGTGACATCAAGTTCACAGGTCATGTGACATGGGTTGGTAAAAGCTCAATAGAAGCTACAATGCACATGTCTCAGGTATTGCTTTCCAGTTTTTAGTAAGGTATTCTCTGTGTAGTATTATCATTAAACTGAACAGAATAATTTTCTCAGTACCAAGATGGTGCGTACACGGATGTATTAGATGCCACGTTTGTCATGGTGGCTCGAGATCCTGAAAATAAAAGGTATCAAAGATCTCTGATGTGATTAGTATGCATACAATTTATTTGCTATATCTGTGAGTTAATTTTTTTTTTTTTTTTTTTTTTGTAGGGCAGCTTTTGTAAACCCACTCAAACCTGAGGGTCCAGCGGAAGAGGCCATTTTTCATCAGGGGGAAGGTGAGTAGCTTTTATTATAGTTTTTTTTCTTTTTTTTTAACAAATAGACCTTTAACTCTAAAATTAATATGATTTAAAAATGTGTTGAGGTTCACAGATTGTATCATTACGTTAAGGATAAATGCAATTTATTAAATCAAGAAGATTTGTGCAAAGGGTATATTACCTTAATTTTTTCTTTCTAATATTGGCAAATTTATATTATTCAGTTAACAAGACGAGGCGTGTGGAGCTGAGCACAGCGTCTCTTCTGAAAGTGGCTCCCACAGCTGAGGAGAGGACTCTCATTCACAACCTGTTCCTCAACACTCTAGACGCACGGTCTGATACACCATCACCCAACAGTTTTAAACATATATGCCTTTTATTTTTAGTATTTTATTTATTAATTAAAAGGATTTTGTGCTTTTTTTTTCTGTAGACGTGTGAGTTTTCGTGGTCGTATTCTACCACCAAATTCGGTGTGGATGGAGGACGCCAAACTCAAAGGGCTAGAGATTTGCCATCCAGAGGTAAGGGATGCATGTGGGTCAAAAATAGTAAAAGTTTTCTGTATAAATTAATTGCAATTTTGTTTTTGTTTTTTGAGCCAAATATAAATATCACATCTTTCCCCAATTTACTAAATTTACCCACTAAAATGTCATTAAGTGTAACTTGACTTTTTTTTTTTTGTAACTTGTCAGGCACATTTACAATAAAAATCAATTTATGACACTTCAAAAGATAGTAAATATTAAATATTAGTAAATATAGATTTTTTTAAATTTTCCATTATCCTAGGTTTGTCAGTAAGATTTTTTTTCTTAAATTAAAACACAATCAAATTTAATGTTTCCTTATTATTTTATATATTTAATATGTACAAGCCAGGATAAGCATGTTGTTTGAATTTTCACATAAATATTGTATTTCACTGCCTGACATTGTAACATTCTTTTTATTCTCCAAACACTTTACTTATATTTAATTTGCTTTCTATGATATAAAATCACTTTTGTGAAATAATTTTTATATCTGTATGTATTTTTAAATATTGTTTATATATTGAATAAAATCTGGTCTTTATACAGGAGAGAAATATCTTCAACCGGATATTTGGTGGTTTTCTGATGAGGAAGGCCTATGAACTTGGTCGAGCCATTGCCTGTGTATTTGCGTAAGTGTAAAAAAAAAAACTCAGATGTTGAATATTTTTTGTGAAAATGTTGTTTATTTTATTTATTGACTGTGTTTGTGTCTCTCAGTGGATGCAGACCAACTGTGGTGGCGGTAGATGATATCTTATTTCGTAAGCCAGTTGAAATAGGTTCTTTACTTCTGCTGTCTTCTCAGGTCAGTAGCTTTTGCTGTTTCAGCTAATTTAAATTTCATTCACACTAACAAAACTGTAATATCTTAAACAGGTTTGTTACACAGAAGGGATGCACGTCCAGGTCAGGGTTCACACAGAGGTTCTTGACCCATTGACTCGGCAGCACAACACCACCAATGTGTTTCACTTCACTTTCCGTCTTGAAAAGGATGTCCCAGCTGTTGTCCCACAGAGTTATGGAGGTTAAGAAATATTTTCTTTTTATAAATGTGTATATTATTATAAATAAGAGAATAATATATTCATGTAAAAAAAGTATTTGCAACTCAAAAAATTTCTTCATCTTCAGAGTCTATGCTGTACCTGGATGGAAAGAGGCACTTTGATGGGACAATGAGGAACCATTGTTGAATAGTCTAGGATGTACCGACATCTATCACTACTGTTACATGAGTGTGCGTCTGTCTGTGTGTGTGTGTGTGTGTGTGTGTGTGTGTGTGTGTGTGTGTGTGTGTGTGTGTGTGTTTGTATGCAGATTAATGCTTTCCAAAATGTCTTCCCTACAGCTGTTACATACATGCATTTCATACATTAAGTTTATACATTTTCTGAAGCACTTTATATGATGTTTAGGATGTGAGATACTAATGTTCAAGACACTGTGACTACAGTTTACTACAATTTGTGACAAACTGAAACTAAAATTATTTTCCCTTCATTTATTGTAGCTCCTAATTTTGTAGTTCTACACTGCACCTCCCCCATTAAATTGTGATTTGCAGCCATGAAAATTAATAAAATCTTAAAGCATGGACTATAGCAACAATCATACATTTTCTGTTTGCACCTAGCTTTTAAATATGTAATTGGCTAGAAATGATTTTGAGTGGTAAAAATGCTAATCCAGAGAAACACGCAACTGGAAAAGTCTTGTAAATTTGGTCAGAAATTGCATAGAGGTGCACTGACCTTACTCTTTTGCAGGTGCTTAAATGATCACAATCTTTAAAATATTTCTGAGTGGTACAGCTCAGAGTTTTGCAACGTTGATGCGGAAAAAGAGAGATGCGGATTTTAAATATATCTGGCACCGGTGCAAAGTCGAGGTTTGGGGGATTTCAGCGCGATAGATAACATGGCAACCCATGTACTCTCGCGTTATTTCGACGGTGGGTTGTGAGACAGCATGGCAGCGGTGGTGTTGAGGCGTTGTTGGAGAGGACTGTTGCAGAGCTCGAGCAATGGAGCTGTCAGGGCGAAGATCCTCGAGGGTCAGTGCAAGTAAACTTACAGTAAACTGCGTTTAGATGATAAACGAGGAACCTCCGCTTGTTAAAGCGAGGCAAATGAAGGGGGTGTGGCAAGAAGACGCCTTAGGGGAGTGGGATTCACTTGTAAGAGTAATAAAAGTGCTTTTTTTAAAACGGTAAAATAAGTTCTGCTTATGTCATTAATCGCAAGTTTGTCAGAAAGCTAGTTGTTGTTAATAACTTAAATGTAAACCCCAATCAACAAAAATGTCAGTATAAAAAAAGAGCAGAACGTTTCTGTTTACTGTTAGTACTGTGTTTTTTTAGAAATAAGTATCATAATGACCACAGTTTTTTGAATAGTAGTGTAAAAAAAAATGCAGAACAGAAACCCTAAAGCCCTGTTGTGTTTATTTGCAGGGGTTAGACCGAAATCTACAGTACAGTATATATCACGGCCAGATCATCCGAAGCTGGCCTACCGAAGAGTGAAGGGAAAGAGTCCTGGTGTCGTGTTCCTGCCTGGATATGGATCTAACATGAGCGGACAGAAGGCAGAGGCCCTGGAGGAGTTCTGCAGGTCATTAGGTCACTCCTACCTGAGGTTTGTGTCTGTCATTCATTCATGTGCATGCAGTCCATATATCTGAGAGCTAGAATTTAAAAAAAAAAATGTTTACAACAAAGTTATGACGTCAAAATAATTGAAGATTCTGTATTTTTCCAGGCCACTAGTCAATTATGCAATTTTTTGACACTGATTATATGACCTTTAGTACAGATTCTCTTTCTTTGAAGTTCAGTAGTCTCCTTGGGTCATGATCTTTTTTTTTTTTTTCTTTTTTTTTTCTTTTTTTTAAAGCAATCAAATAACGTCCCACCAGTGTGTGATGAAAACCTCTAGGTCAGAGTTCACGCGCAACTTATTAATTTTATGTGGATTTACAGGTTTGATTACTCTGGTCACGGAGCTTCAGAGGGTGTATTTTCAGAAGGCACTATTGGAACATGGAAAAAAGACGTCCTGTTTATGTTAGATGAACTTGCTGAAGGTCCACAGGTAGGACAGGAAAGACTTGACCGTGCTTTCGCAGTCTTCCATATAATCGAAAATAATATTGAATTCAGTGGTGATCAGAAACTGCCTGGTTTCCCACATTCTTGAAAATATCTTAAGTAAATGTAATAAATCTTGGGTGAACTATACTTTTAATTCATTAATTTTAAAGAGTGACCACTAGAGGTCACTAATACTTTTAAAATGTACAGCTGCACACTGGCTTTGACTGTAAGTACTGTAGTACTCTGTCTCCTAGATTCTGGTGGGCTCCAGTATGGGCGGCTGGCTAATGCTTTTGGCTGCTATCGCTCACCCAGAGAAGACGAAAGCCTTGGTGGGCATTTCCACAGCGGCAGATCATTTCGTTACAGCCTTCAAGACACTTCCTATACAGGTGAGATGCAACTGAGGTAATGTGATATGTTTTAGTTTTATGCGCGTCCTGCTCTCTCACGTGTCGGGGTATTGATATTCAAAAATCAGTCGGCGTTCACATTTGTTATTCAGGTGAGAAAAGAATGCGAGGACAAGGGTGTTTGGACAATCCCCACAAAAAGTAACGAGGAAGGCATATACACAGTTAGTATGGAGTTCCTGCGCGAGGCGGAGAACCACTGCATCCTTCAGAGCCCCATCCCTATCACCTGCCCCGTACGTCTCATTCATGGCCTGAAAGACGAGGACGTGCCTTGGCACATCTCCATGCAGGTGGCCGAGCGCGTGCTGAGCTCCGACGTGGACGTCATTCTGCGCCGCCACGGCCAGCACCGCATGGCTGAGAAAGATGACATCAAGCTCATCGTGTACACCATCGACGACCTCATAGACAAGCTTACCACCATGGTGTGAAACGCCACGCGCCAAGCAACCTGCCTTGAGACCCTCTCGTACTTTCTTTGCCAAACACCCGCTTCCTGTTGTGTTGTGCAAGACGAGAAGGATGCAAAAGGCCAACTGTGGAAGGACAAAATAATTTTGTTTTTTTTTTTACGTTTACCGTTAATACTGTGCCGTTAAACCTTTTAGGTAAAGCTGCTGTTTGTCTAGCATAACGTTTGTTTAGATCTTCTGTGCCTTTTTTACTGTATTTCACTCTGTTTTATGGGAATAAAGCCTCTGTATACCAATATATATATATATAATAGAGTAGTTAAACACTGTTTTTTAAATCCCTTAAAGCAATAGTCCAGGTTCATTATTAAGCTAAACGGACAACAATCATTGTAATTTATTAAAATTACATCTCGCTAAGAAATAAGCATGTTATAGTAAAGCTGACCTTTCGGTTCTTTTCTGCCCTTTGCGTTCTCTGTTTGTTTGGAGGACGCATTGGGCCACTGCTCCAGAAACGGCTTGGTTGTTTATTTACGTGCATGATTAGTGTTGGACTGGATTCAAAGGGCCAGGGGCTTTTTCTTTACCCCATCCCAATTCAATGAGCTTTAACAACCAGAGTGACCTTTCCATATCAGTTGATTATCAGAGGCCTCTAAATTAAAACGGCACCAAGCAGTTTATGCAAAATAAAACATGACGACGTGAATACATCATTCAGGTATTAAAGTAATTGCTCAGTAGAAGAGCTTGCTGGTGTTATATAAGCTGCCTTATATTTTGAAGTTGTTTAGATACTATTAAACTTATGAAACAGTATGTAATTTAATACATGTCGTTTTTTACGTGTAACAATTAAAGATTCAAACTCCCGTTTACTCGCTTAAGTCTGCTTTTAAAAAGCGTTTATTTAGTATTAGCTAGTATTAGTATTAGTATTAAGTCATGCCTAAAGATGTCAGTAATTGTTTTAGCAATAGATGACTCGTTTTTCCTGTTTATCACGTGCTACTCACTTTTTCTTCTCTGCAGAATTTGCATGCATTAGTAATGCATCGTAATCTAATTGAAAACGGGCTTGGTTATTTATTACTAAGAGGACAAGAGCAAAAAGAACTGTTTATTCTGTCCGTTTTTAAACCGTTTGACATTTCTTAAATCTGGCAAAACGGATACAGTGAGGTGTAAAAATTGATTAGGTACAACTTGGAGAACTAAGATTACAACGCACGTTTATTTCAACAGAGTAAAATTCTTTTCCATAGTTCCCGTTTAGCGTCATTCGTTTACGAACTGCACAGCCGAAAATGCTCAGCTCGTGAATGTTAATTAAGTCACGCAGACGCTACTTGGTAACTTTCCACCGGCGTCCACCGACGTAAGCTAGTTAACATGCATAGGCCAAGCCTCGCCATAGTACGATTCCGCGCACCGGACGGTGCTCTGGAGCCACGCCCCGTCCCCCGCCGCATGGACGTTTCAATCCAGCATCTCTGAGCACTGACCACAGGAAGGATTTGACCTCGCTGCACGGGAGGACGACACGCGCATCTGCTTGCAGTGAGTAAATCTTTATTCTTGACGAAACGAGTTGTGTGACGATAACGCGAGCAGAAGTAAATAATTATCAGCAACTGTTTGAGTGTAAACTAATTTGTTTCATATACGTAAGTGCTCCACATTTATTGCTTCTGCACGCCCTGCGTGATTATAAAGAATCGTTGAATGGTCTCATGGATTATTATTTGTTCGAAAGCGCTTTAGAATTTGGCATATTTATATTTCTGTAAAGTCAGGCATGGGAACAGATGCACGGACCACACCCCGGTCAATATTGACCATGTGTTCATATATACAGATGATATGATGCAGCAGCTAGTCTGTATCATAATACATTAATATTATGAATAAAATACAGATTCAGCAAGTGTGTAAATTTCTGCTTCTTGTTTTTTTTACTGGGTACAGACGTAGACTTATTAATCTTGACCATGGCAAACCGAGGACCCAGTTATGGACTGAGCCGTGAGGTGCAGGAAAAGATCGAGCAGAAGTATGACCCAGAGCTGGAGTCTCGACTGGTGGACTGGATTGTCGCTCAGTGCGGAGGAAATATAGAGAAACCACAGCCGGGGAAGCAAAACTTTCAAAACTGGCTAATGGATGGCACCGTGAGTAAATACCAGTTTGATAATATCACACCGACATGATTCCGTTCATCTTCTATCTATCCTCATCTCCCCATTCGTCCACATCTGCAGATCCTCTGTAGACTCATTAACAGTTTGTATCCGCGTGGTAAGGAGCCTATTAAGAAGATCCCGGAGACTCAGATGGCCTTTAAGCAGATGGAAAAGATCTCCCAGTTCCTGCAGGCAGCTGAAGCTTACGGAGTAATAACCACAGACATTTTTCAGACAGTGGACTTGTGGGAAGGTACAGTAAAATTTGCTTTTATAAGTTCTGGAACAGCGCTACACGGACTTCTCAATTAGCTTGGTGCTTGTAAAAGCCGACCGCTGTAGAAAATGAATATATAGGAGTTTGAATTATTTTCAGAGGTTGCTTTCAATTAGTCAGGCCCTGCATGCTATAGTGCATCATCTTAGAAAGCATTGCAAGTTGCGTTCTTGGTGTGTAGCCAAAGTCGCTTCAATGCTTGTCGGTTCCCTTGGTTAAAGGAAAAGACATGGCAGCCGTCCAGAGAACACTAATGGCCCTGGGTAGCGTAGCTCTCACAAAAGACGATGGACTTTACCGAGGTAACCGGGACTGGTTTCACAGGTGAGTAAGACAATTCCTGTGAAGATCACCAACAGACGTATTCATAGCGGGGCGTTAAGTCCTGTCTGGTTGGACTTGTGAATAGACTTGGTTGTGTTTCAGTGCTATGTGAACTCTTTTTTATCTGGTGTGACAGGAAATCTCAAGGCAACCGGCGGGAGTTTTCTGAGGAGCAGTTGCGGCAGGGTCAGAATCTGATTGGCTTACAGATGGGCAGTAACCGTGGGGCATCTCAGGCTGGCATGACTGGTTACGGCATGCATCGGCAGATTATGTAAAACTATACTAGTGCCCAGCAACACCCAGACGACCTTAAACCCTCTCACCCCAGCCTTCAGCAAACAGTGTTCTTTGATGGTGCATCTATTTGATGAAGAGGAGCAGTCTTAGTAACGTCAGAAACTGAAGCATAGAGGTTTTTAGATATTAGAGCATGCTAGGCATATCTATTTTAAATTTAGTTTGCTCAGCTTGTGATAAAAATCTATTTATTTATTTGTAAATGTATGCAAAGTGATTAGTTTTATCTAAGCAAGTCAAAACTGTGAGCAAAAAGTTTTGCCGATTTACCAAATAACATACAGTAACAGTATACTTGTTTACACAGTGTTTGAATGTACATTAAAGGACAAGCGTTTGCCCTTGCTAAACTGTATTCCACCTGTTGTTATTGTGATCACTTTTGCTGTTTTAATAGTAAAAGATGTCAATGCACATACTAACCAGAAGTACTGTATGCAGATTAATGATAGTCATAAATGTAGAAATATATTCATTTATGTTGTCCGTTGTTGTTGTTGTTGTGTGTAAACATTCCATGTCAGTTTCATAAGCTTGGTTTTGGTGACCATGTTCAATGTAAATGTTTAATAAATTGGTACCTTGATATGATTGGTTAACGTATAATATGTTTCTATTCAAATAAAATGGCAATAACGTGGCAAGTTAAGCCTAAAGAGTACTGTATAATATTTAAGTATACTTTTCTTATACTCGAGGTTTTAAATTGCTTATAAAGTCCTTTCCAGATTTTTGTAAAATGTTTTTCACCAATGAGCTGTCTTACGTGTCAAAATGAGACACGGATTCAAGTCTACATATAATAACTTAAGTGTTTAAGAAGTATTTAAATATATTTAATTTAGCAATGTGAAATCAATATTTTTACATTCCAAAGGCATTTCTCTTAGTGTACATTGAAGCTCTTTTATAGTTTCCCCTAAATGGCCGTAGAAACCTTTTAGCTCTAATTGAAACCTTTATGTTTAAGCAGAGAGGAAGGCAGACGCAACATATTTCAAAAGCTTAAGGCCAAATGGATTCATAAGGTCAAGCTTTGGGATGCGTCAAATTGCATTTGCAGTGTCACTGGAGTGGAAATTTAATCAAGATAGAGTAACTCCCATAAGGAGCTACACGGGACCATAAGCATTAAGCACTGAATTGCATGACGCTCTTGACTTTATGACTGTTCAGTAACATTTCTAAAGCAACCAAATCAATAACGGCAAATTAAAGCACAAGATGCTCGTCACATAACACCCCAAAGCCCTCAAAGAAGTGACAGACCGACTTTCACAAGGATTTGTTTAATATTAGCTTTACTCCACAAAACTGTGCTAATATGGATTGGGCAATAGCATGTTTCGGGTTAATTATTATCTAAGCTTAAATGCAAAAAGGAATTACAATAGAGGGCACAGGTGATGTGTAACGTATTTGGGTAAAATAAGTAATCTAAACAATGACTTTCTGACCAATGAAATGGCAGGTTTGCAGTGTGTCAAGTCTAAAAAACTCTTCAGGTGTTTGTGTACGTTACATTTCCTCAAAGACAAGGACTATTCTCGGACTCCAGCTGTTGAAGTGCTTGAGAAGACCATGCTCTTTCCCACACAGATTTGTATGCTTTTTTTCGTTGTGTTGGTCAATGCTGCAGAGCAAAGTGTTTCTGACAAAAACAGTGGCTGTGTGTACGGTCACCCCGGGATCCCTGGAGACCCCGGACACAATGGAATGCCAGGACGTGATGGCAGAGATGGGGCCAAAGGTGATAAAGGAGACAGAGGTAAGAATGCAAGTAACGTGTTTGACTCCAGTTAATCAGTCACATTTGATCTAAGTTATGAGGTCAGATAGGTGCACAAATTAAACAAAGCTTGGTTTGCAGATTAAAAAGAATTCTGAACTACCTGAATGCAACAGATGTTTTTCACCCTTTATGTGATTTAAAGGTGATATAGGAACGTGCGGCACATCTGGCAAAGATGGACCAAAAGGAGATAAAGGAGAACCTGGTAAATATTAATAATGTCTTTCTGTGTTTTTCAAAATCTCCCCAAAATACGAAGGCATTAAATTTGTATTTATTTTAGTGCTGTCAAACTATAGTTTTTGTTTACAAATTGTTTGTGTTTGTACTGTCTATATTTATTATGCATATATATATATATATATATATATATATATATATATATATATATGCAAAAACTATTTGGTATTAACCTGATGTATATACTGATGCGTGTGCGTGTGTATAGTTTCTAAATGCATGGATGTTATAGTAAATGTTTGAACTTTGTTTGGCTTTCAATTGGTTGGTTCTTTTTAGGTGTTTCTGGCGTAGCTGGTGCAAAGGGGAAGCGTGGAGACAATGGAGAAAGGGGTCCACCTGGTAAAATGGGGCCCCAGGGCTTCTCAGGGCCACTGGGTTTAAAAGGTCAGAAGGGAGAACTTGGTTTGCCAGGACCACAGGGCATCAAAGGGGACTTGGGTCCTATAGGCCCTGTAGGACCACCGGGAGACATTGGTTATAAGGGAGACAAGGGCATACAAGGTCCTTTGGGGCCTCCAGGGCGACCAGGACCAAAGGGTGAAGTCGGCCATCCAGGTATCAAAGGCAGCATTGGTGTTCGTGGTGAGAAAGGGTCAAAGGGGGACGTAGGAGAGCAAGGCCCAAAGGGAGACATGCCTGAGATACCAAAAAGTGCCTTCTCAGCCAAACTGAGTGAAAGCTCCAAATTACCCGCCGCTAACACTCCAGTTATCTTCGATAAAATCCTTTATAACAGTCAGGGACACTACGATCCTCAGAGCGGCCGCTTCACTTGTTCCATCAGGGGAGTGTATTATTTCACCTACCATATCACTGTGTTCTCTCGCAATGTAAAAGTGGTCCTGATGAAGAACGGTCAGCGAGTGATCTACACTATGGACAGCTATCAAGGTGGTGAGGACCAGGCCTCCGGAGGAGCAGTCATACAACTAGAAGCCGGAGACAAAGTGTGGTTGCAAGTGGCTGATAAACTGCTATTTAATGGGTTATATGCAGATGATGACGACGATACTGTTTTTTCTGGGTTTCTCCTCTTTGCGATCTAAAGACGTTGCTGTAAATAGGGATTTAGTGCAAAGCCATGCTTTGAAAGAAGACATTTTAAATTCACTAAATGGTGTCATCGTAATGTTCTGTTAAAATAGATGTCGTTGTTTTTGTTTCTTAAATTCATTTTGTGACAAGAATCATGTGTCTCTGTGTATTTTTGCTAACGCAAACTTCACAACATTCCCGTAGCTTAAGGTCCTCATGAAATAAAAGCTGAGATTGTTTTCCTTCAATATAGAGTGCTGCAGGCACAATGCTTTTTTTGGTAGGCCAAATCCCAAAAACAAGTTTGCATTTATGCTCTTATGGTTCAATCACCCTGAAATCAATTGGTTTTTAGTTAAATGCTTGAAATATGGTCTGTGCACACGCAAGCTCAAGATATCGTCACATTTTATTCTACAACATAGAAAGATGTAATACCTGTGATTTTTTATAGAGCTTTTCCTTATCTAGTAAAAGGTGGTTGCTAACACATGCTTAATTTGACAAAAAAAATATTAAATGTCCTCAACAGGTAAATTTATTTACTTCACAGCTTCATGCTTTCGTGCTATCAGGAACTGTTTTTCTTCAGGGAAAATGATTAAAGACAGAAGCTTAATGTTGGTGACAGTGTATCTGTGGTGTAGTTCATTTATATCTAAGATTAGCTTTTTACTTCTGGTGATAGTATTTAGACTTAAGGAGTTTTGAGAAGAGTATCATATAGTAGGGTTGGCTGGTTTAAGCTGAAAGTAGTTGATTTTTAGCAGGTCTTCCAGCCTGGCCAGGTAGGTTTTCTCAGCATAGAAGTCATTTACAGCCTAATAAACAGTGTGTTGTTCTATTAAAAAAACTGAATCATCCATTTTAATTGCATGGAGACTTTACCTTATACAAACAATATTATTAACTTATAAGGACATGGGTTTGATTTCCTAAGCGATCCATTTGAAAGAATCGTCCAAATGTTATGATTTACAGTTGAATACACCCTTTGGGGAAAATATTTGTTCTCATTCCACAATGTGTTAAAGAAATTAAGCATACCTAAAATAATCTTGGATGTACAATGGAGGCCACAAATTAACGGTGCCAAGTAAGAACAGGCAAACACCTCACACTGAGCTAAAAACACTCAGCTCATTTTAGCAACCGCAAAGCAACCCTCTGGCATCCACCCTTGAGAGTTCTGCACAGACAAGCAGCACTAACGTTTTCTGTAGTACTTATTTATATTTATCGGGCAGAGCTGAACAGAAAGGGCATAATATAGTCGTTTTAAGGGCTAAAACGTGTCTAGTGTTAGTCGAAGAATGTCTTGAGTAGAATGTTTTGTAAATGCTGGAGTACTGTGATATCAGCATATTTATATGGCAGTCGTAGGGTTTGTGATTTTGGCTGGCGTCCCGCGGGCAGACTGTACACCGCGTATCACAGCCGACTGGTTTCTCCGCCCCGAAGCAATCAGCGCAACAAGTGCACCGATGCTGTCCAATACCGTCGCGACGCCGCCTGGAGTCATGGCTCTCCGGCTGAGCGTTTCTAACGCACACAACCAACTTTAAACTTCTACCCAAAGCCGTTCTGACCCGCGGATTTGCTTCGTGGCCGGTTAAATTCGGTCATGTGCCGTTAAGTCGCCCGAGGGACTGCCTGAGCCACACATTTCACGGAAAGTTTTGGATAGATCTGTGACTGCGGGGCGTTCGTTCTTGTGAATGCACGCACGGGACGAAATATCGCCTGCCTGCTCACTTTGTACTTTCGCATTCACCATTAGGCAGTTTAACGATTTCCGCGAACTTAATATGCGTAATTCGCCGGACGTTGGACCGTCAGAGGAGTTAGTCGCGGCTGACGAGTCGATCGGAGCCGCACAAGTGTTGTGACACCGGGCCAAGACACCACTCGAGAAGTATGATAAAGGTAAGCGTCGGCGTGTAAGTTAACAAATAATGGTCGTTTATTTAGGGAGGCCATGTCGACTTTCCGTAATGTTGGAAATGAGAGTGCGCGTGTCAAATGAATTAATAACGTGCGTTCAAAAGTTTGGCAGCTCTTTATCATCTTGCCAGTTCCGTTGGGTTCAAAAGAAGCTGAAGGGAGGAGGAGGGGTATTGTGTGTACGTTACTATCCCGCTGGTTGCCATAGCGATGTGGGGGGGCGCAAGGAGCGCGCAAAGCTTGTAGGGAGATCCGAGGAGGGGGTTGGTTGGCTGTTTGGGGTGGCGAGGTGCGTCTTAAAGAGCTTTATGGAGAGACCGAGTTAATTAAGCTCACAAATAAACTACGGCTTTTTTTTCCCTTCCGTGGAAAAAACCCCAACTCCGTAATCTCCTTCGTTCATACCCGCAGCTCGCGCTTAAAGCTGAAATATTTGTCTCGATCTGTCCTGCTTGAAAGGTTTTCTTTGTGGTGGAACCAAGAGGGGATTTTTCAGCCATGTTTAAAAAAAAATAAACATTTCACTCGGTGTTTTATAAATATCTACTTCTCGACAAGGGATCCCAGGTCCACTAGGGGGCCAAAAAAAGGCTTAAGCCAGACTACGATGGTGTGCTGTTCTGAACGGGTTTAGCTGGTCTCGGGTTCTAGCCGAGCTGATGGGTCAGCTACTTAAAACCTCTCTAAAACCATTTATTGCAAATCAGCTTTAAGTTTTTACATTAGATTTGGCAGTAGCTTATCGGTGGTCACTATGTCACGTTGATGTCCACAATTCATGAAGTTAGTTAATACCGCTTTTGGTTGATTATTAAATGTAATATTTTGTTAGCAGAAACCACAGTGTGTGCTGTAAAATAAGTATAAATATTTTTATGTACCAGCCAAACTGACGTAAAATCTTATTTTAATATTTGTTCAGACTACGTTTTGTCATTTTCAAGGCCTATGAGTTCTTCTATTTATGTCTATTTCTATAATATTTACTGAAATTAAAACCTAAGCTATCAAATATTAGTTGTAATTGTAGTTTAATGATTAAAACTTATTATGCGGTAATCACTAACAACCGCAAAAGTCATGAAAAATCATAGATCAGAACGTGTGGGAACGTGCAATTTGTGAGACTTCAGGAATTACGAATATAATCGAGGTTAATTATGTTAATCGTTTGAAAACAAGCAGCTTTGTCATCATTACAGCCAAAGCACCTGAATTAAAGTATCTTAGCCTACATGGGGGCCTTCGAGCGTTGTGTTTGACCGTGGGGGTCCATGAAATCCACTGTGAGAAGCACTGCATTGAAGATTTTTGTCAGATAGATTACATTTAGGTTTGTAAGTGTCTCACTTGTCATTTTCCTATATTACCTAATGTCAGCCACGTGTTTGTCGAATGTAAGCCATGTGTTGCTGTTGACATAATAATTTATGACAGATAAATGAAACATGCCGGTAGAAGTAAAGTAATGTAATTCAAGGTAACAGCTGGTTAAAAGTACTTTGGCCAGCACTTTCGCTTCTCTAAACAATTGCCTCGCTTTAAAACGTCAACACTGGATTGCGCTGGAATGCACTCCTCCACACATAATGAGAGCGTTTGCGTTATCACAAGACACGCACAAGGAACTTTAATGCCTTACTGGGTGCCTCCTAATCTATGACTACCGTAAATTAACGCTAAATCTCACTTCCAATGATCTTACTAGCTCACAGATGCATCGATGTGTTAAGTGTTTAATGCTGTTTTTTCAGTAGAAAGCATCCGTTTGAAAGTGCTTATGCATATTATACCACAACTGATTCTTTGAATTCTATGCATGCACACAGCTTAGAGGGATAGTTCAAACGCACAGAAAAAATATGTGATTATTTATTCACCATTCAGTCATTTCAGATCTGTGCTGACTGTCTTCTGCAGAAAAAATTGAGAAATATTCTTACTGCTGTTTTTATTATTCAGTAGTGAATGACAACTGGCTCCAAAATGACAAAGAAAAACACCATAATATAAATGTGGTTCATATGACTTTTGTGCTATACAAGTTTTCTGAAATCCTACTTTTGTGTGAGAAACACTATTCTTTTGAGTCGGGTCTTTTTTATCATAGTTAGTACGGTTTACAAAACCTGACTGAATCGTTTACAAACCAGACTGATCCCATTCTCTAGTTCAGTTTATTGATTCAGCAGTCCATTCGCTATGGTTCACTGCTCACCAAAGGTGACGATTATCACTAAATAACTTCAAGTCTGTTTCTCACACAGAGCTATTGTGTGACTTGAGAAACCTGTAAAACAGTGGAAAAGTAATATGAACTGCTTTTATGATGCTTTTGCAACCTTTTTAGACTTAATGTTATGTCTGCATTCATTGTAATTGCATTGAAAAGAGTTACTACATTGCATTTATTTATATGGCGCTTTATACAATACAAATTTGTCCAAAGCAGCCTCACTTTAATAAACCAGAAAGTGTTAATAAAGAAAAATAATCAATTATAAAAGCTCTACAGAAGGACATGGTGTCATTATTTAACCCAGTTCAGTTCAAATTTATTCTCATTCAAAAGTGTCAGTAGAGTTAAATTGATAGTATTTTAATTTAAATACATTGAAAATATTAAAGTATTCAGGAATATAAAAATATTCACGTCATTATTATTAATGCAGATTTTTGACAAAGATTTGTGGAGGGAAAAAAACAGATGTGATGTGTATATAAATGATTTTGTACACTCTTTCTTTAAAGGGATAGTTTACCTGAAATAAATAAAAAAAAACAAATAAATATTGCTATTTACTCACCCTCAAGTTGTTTTAACGTTCTTTTGCTGAACACAAAAGTAGATACTAGTAGTAACCAAACAATTGACGGCAACCATTGACTTCCACAGAATTTTTTTTCTGTACTATGGAAGTCATCTGTTTGGTTACCAATATTCTTCAAAATATTATCTTTTGCACTTAACAGAAAAAAGAAACTCATACAAGTCAGGAAAAACTCGACTGTAAATAAACATTGACAATTTTAATTTTTTGGTGCACTGTGTTCTTCAAATGAAACTCATTCAAAACCTTTCTAGTTGCACATATATTGAAAGTTCTGACCATTCCTTAAAGCTTAGCACTGTTTTTTTTTTCTCCGTTGTATGTTTTCCACCAGTGGACTTGGAGTAGACAAATGCAGGTCACGAGACAGGTGAGATGAATGGGGTGTCAAATGTAGCATTACTTGACGCTTCCCATGCCTGAAGCAGGCAGGGCGTGTTTGCCTGCTAACTGTGCTTCTTGTTCTCACTGACAAAAAAGAGAACTGGGTCGTAATATAGTATGTCGTATCAGTAACCAAACAAAAATAATAAATCACGCCAAACTTAACAGGTTATAGCTTCAGTGAACACGTGGTTGTCTGTGATCGTGGTTGACAATATGCAGATATATTGATGGTAGTCCAGACTGATAAAAGCTTATAATCAGATTAGGACAGGGAGAGGGGTGCTGCACGTTATCATGTGGGTTTGAGCGAGTGCAATCTTGTCCGGGGGGGATGAAGAAAGCTAGCTTCCTTAAACATTTTTTTACTGTGAAACTCTGTGAAAGGATCATCATCAGGTAAGTCAAAAAAACTTTTCACTCTCACTCCAAGCAATGACTATAAACATAAGACAATGAACAAAGATATAAATAAAGCTGGAAGTCTGAATGGCAGAAGGGTGGTGTAGCCACCCGAAATGAGAGTTAAAATAAGTTAGTAGCAATTGCGGCTCTGGTAATTTTCCTACTACTATTTAAATAAAGCAAGCATTGACTTCATTCCATAGTGATGTGACAGCATGGCAAGACTTGCTTGTCTTGATGGGCAGATTAAGAAAACTGGTGTGGTTGGTTATTCTTAGGAATTTCCTTAGTCAGGAAGCATCATTTTGGGCTTGTGTGTTTTTATTTGTTGTACGATGTCACCTTCACAGCTGACACCTTCAGTTTAACAGTTCATTCAAAACATGAACATTTTCATAATATAGTTAAATCTAAAAGTCATTCTAAACCAGTATAATTTTTTCTGTCTGTGAAGCACAGAAGATATCTTTGTACCATTTACCAGGAAATGTTATTTTGGTTTTTTTTTTTTTTTAAACCTGTGTTTAAGAACTATGCTTTTTCGTTAAATGTTTTTGTTTTAAAGCTTCAGGTTCACTGTGATTGTTTGTTGGGCTTGTGATTGTATTTCATAAAAGTATCATTAATACTAAAAATATTAAACCAAAAAATAAGTATTAAACAAACTTTACTTCCTTATTTACTTTATTTTGCTCTTGTTTTATGGTAAGAAACTGTAGAGCCATTAAAACTTATCTTTTGTAGTCGTGCCTAAGCCGTATTGCATTCAAAAGTCATTTTGGTTAATCATGGAGCCCAATGTTTAATGCTTCTGTGAGTGTTCTTCCTCGTGTTAAAACTCTTACGCAAGTAGGTTTTTTTTTTCTGTCAGAAGTTGTGTTTATCAAGAAGTATAAATTCTTTCTCCTCCTCCGTCTGTAGCTGGAAAATAAGTAAAGTAGTTTTTGGCTGCTGTCTGTATGCATCATAAAGGCGTGCTTGGCTTTAAGAATGCCATGTCAGTGTTTAGTATGTGTGCATCGCTGCATATTAGTTGTAGGTGTGTTGGGGTGTATTAGAGGCTTCCATAGGCAGGCTCGTGTTTATGTTTGTCTGAGTACTTGTTTAGGGAGTTTAGTTCGAGCCTGATTCCACCAAGTAGCTGCACAGAGGTTGTTAATTATTTCTTACTCGGCAAGAGTGACGTTAAACAGGAGGAAGAGTAGGAGAGAAGTTCAGCTTTAAACACGGAGACGTTGGACATGTGAGTAGACGGAGGAGTGACTTGGAAGTTGGGTTAATTGCATTCTTTTAAAGCTCTTGTTAAACAAAAAGGTCTTCTTCCTCATGCCTCGATGGAGCTGAGTGTCTATGGGTAGCAGGGCTTGATGTGATAGAGATCAGAATTTAAGCTGAAAATTGAGCCAGAATCAACCAATGCTCACATAGCAAGTCATGAGGTCAAAAGGTACAGGAAGTTAATCGATATACAGTGGTCCCAAGAAGTGTTTGGACACTTAATCCACACTTAATATATGAATCTTTGCATTAGATAACAAAATAAAAATGATTAAATTAAGTCAAGTGGCATTTATTGTAAAAAAAAAAAGATGACAGAAATAATCAGTGCATGTTTAAAATGGTTTTAAATGTTAGAACAAATATTAAAAAAAAGATTAAAAAGTAATTCTGGAAAAATATTTAACATGATGAACTGTTAACTTGAAAGAAACACCCATTTAAATCACCTTAACACCAGCAGATTAAAAACCTAATTTGGTTAAAAATGAAATGAATGTGTTATTTATTAAAAAGGGGTATAGCTCATTGGAGATATTACATGACTTTACATAATGTGTGAATTTATTATTATATTAATGTCTATCATTTTTACATTTTGCTTAAGTGTCAAAGTATTTTTTTATGGCCACTGTGTATTACTTGTACATACTTGGTTGACTCAGAACAATGAAGTGGTTATAAACTATTTAATTTCAAAGGCCCAAATCTTTAATACAGCATGAAAAGGTCAAGAGACTCTCAGTGGGGTAAGAGGACTGGATCACATTTAATTTACACTGTAAATATATCATTTAATTTCCCTTAGCAATTGACACAATTTCTTTTGAATTACTTTCATTTAGTGGCTTTTATGAGCAAATATTGATATTCAAATTGACTTAGTTATGATTGTCATCTTTTCATTCTTAGTAAATGGGTTAAAGCAGTTCAACCTCCTAAAGTGGACCCCTCTCTCCTCATTCAGAATATAACTAGAAAGCTTGGGCAATTTATTGCATTAATCACAATGGATTAGAGGTTTTCATTGCTTAGTCATGCTCACAAAAGCCTTTCATCATAGCGAACATCGCACCAGGCAACAATATCCACACCCTGGTGTTAGAGGGGCCTCTCTTTCTTAGGAAAAAAGCATAGCTTAAATCGCTTACAGGAAATTTATAGCACTTTCTGTAACCTACTCAGGAGAAAAGCTTTCATGCTACTAACTGACACCCTCCAATTTGCCAGATAAAGGCATTATTCATCCATAGGAGGAACGTTGAAGCTTGATTTACACTTGGGTGGATAAGAGCACTTTGAATTGCTTCACCTGTGCTGAGTTTTAGTATTGCATAGGTCAAGTAATTAAACAGGTACTATAAGGATATAGTTGAAAGCTCTTTCATAATGTGACTTATCAAGGTTATGGTTATCACACTGGTTTTGTATTGTTTCATTAAAGTGTAAAGTTAAAATTGTCCAAAACAATGGGTCATTTATTGTCTCAGTCCACATCACATGATTTGTGTTCTTTGTTGCAAGACCTTATGCTGATTTGTCAGGTTGTTCATCAAGATTAAACATTCTTCAATCTGGTTCTGCAGGCACCTTCATCGGACCCACAGGGCTCCTCTCACAACAATGATCCACAGAGTGGCCCTTTCACAGAGGAGCAGCTGATGAATCCAAGTCTGAGCTCTGGTTGTACTTTTCACATGCAACCAGTCCTGTCCGAGCCTTGCTATGAAGAGAACCGGCTTAACAGAGTAAATTCTCAGGCCCAGACTGTTCCCGTGATTGCTGATGGCCAGGCCAAGCTGTATGCCTCCAGGGCTGTACGCCTGTTTTCCACCCAGACAAAATGTGAGGACAGCGCTCCGCTCAGAGGACCGCCTGTCACTCCACAGGCTTGGTCTGGATTGGCTAGTTTCCGTGTTATGGGTTCTTTCAAAAAACTGCGGACTTCTGTGCTCCAAGGAATCCAGAACCGGAGCAATGCGATGGCAGCAGGTCAGGAGAGAAATCCATCTTCGATGTTTGAGGATGGCAGTAGTTTCTTAGTAACCAAACGAGAGGTTGCAACCAATCAAATCCAGGAAACTGGCAAAGTGTCAAATGGGACAGCTCAAACTGGAAAGATGTCTTCAGTTTTGGATGAAGATGATTGTGAAGAGGAAGTGAGTGGGTTTCAGAGAAACTCTCACTTCTCTCAGAGTATCCGCAAGGCTTATGGAGCAGGACGTATTTCATTGCTCGACATAGTCAAGACAGAGAGTCCAACTGACAGTGAGCCTGACCCCAGCAGCACTGTGGAGTCTGTTGTACCTTGCAAGAACCTTGAAACTCAAGAAAGTGTCAAGGTTCTCAAAAGACTAAGCAAGAGTGCAGATAATCTCCATGTCTTCAAAGGTCATTTTAGACGCAAAGATGAGCCACAGAATCCAGAATGCACCAGTGCTATGATTCTTCAGAGGACCAACAGTTCTTCATCGGTTGACTTACAGGAACATGGTTCAGGTCGACGTCAAAGCCCCTTGAGGACACGTGGACATTTGCAAAAGCTTGTCGGTAGTTTAACCGACTTGTCTGTCAAGCGGAAAAACACTCCAGTCCCCGCCTCCAAAATACCTCTGTCACCTCTCAGTCAGCTACATGATGACTACTCTCGTAGAACCCCATGTGTACCAATGAGTGGGCGGCAGCGGAGGCCTTCACCCACACCCAGCACAGCCCAGCAGGCCAACACTTACCAACACACCCCAACTTTACACCCCGCACCTTCCTGCCCTGCCGTTTTTAGCTCCACTCTAGATGATTCTCTGGAGCCTCCCAGCAAAACTACAGCCCTAATAAGTGACTATGTTCGGGTGGCTGTGTCCTCAACGGATTTCCGTTCAGAACCTCCACTGGAAAAATACTGTGAACCTATGGAGTGCCATCAAAATGGAATAAATCATCACTACTCTTACATGCCCAAACAGTGCTCAACCCCCTCTCAAAAGCAGGCAGTCAATGGTGTTAACGTTAACTTGGAGGTAAGACAATCAGTACATCTTGTCAAGTTTAAATCTACACACAACATTTGCTGTGTAATGTCAGTTACCATAGGAAAAATAAAGGTTATCAATATACAACCGTACACAGCAAGTACATTTACATTCACAGTTGTAATCAAACTATAGTTATTTTTTGCATAATCATGCTTTGTCCAAGAAGACACAATGTGCAGCTGAATAATTGAATGATTAAATACACATTGTGTGTCAAATCGTTCAGGGTAATTGTAGTCATAGCTAGGTATATAGCTACAGTTGTTTGTTCAAACTAGTGCGATATCTGTCAGACAAAAGCATGACATTTTAGTAAAAACAAATGATTGCTTTACACTTAAATCCAACTCTTAAAGTGCATTTAAAATGTAAAAGTGTTTAGCATGCATGAAATTAGTGTGATCTTATTATTTATCGGCCTTGTCTGTGTAAAATGTTTTTTTCAATCATGTAAAATGGTAAAGATCTTCAAAGTTCATCTTTTTAGAATGGGTAGACTTACAACAAAAATATAGTTATATAACATTAAAGTACAATTATTTATTTATTCATTCATTCATTTGCGGTGGCTCTCAGCTTGTGGTTTCAAAGTCAGAAATTACTTGCATACAAAAAAAAAATGAAAAATTTCTAGTGTGCTGCTAAATTGTTTACATTTGCTTGGCAGGATTTCATAAGTAACTTGTTTTTTCTCGTCAAGACTATATTGATTAATTGTTGTTGTTTGAATGAGTCTGGCTGATAATAAGCAGCAAGACTGAGCAGGCACTTTTTTTTCAGACCATGTGAAATCTAAAAAAAAAAAAAGTACAAGAAAAAAGTTGTGTCAGATTGTACGTCATATCAGTGATTACCATAATGTCAAAGAGGACATGGTAGTACATGATAATCCACCTATTAATTGGAACAGTCTATTCAGTGGATGACCTTGGCATTAACCTAGGAAGTCATAATTTACAGTAGACTTTTGTTGAAGCATGAACTTTAATGCTTTGCGTCATATGTTCCTCACACGGGTGACCCTTGTATCTGAAAATGTAACCACAGCCTTGATCTGATATCATTTTTTTATAGGGCAAAATAATGTATTTCATGGCTCTGGTTTGATTGGTTGATCACTGTCTCTAACAAGACAGCTGTATTTTTTTATTGGATGAATGACATCTTATTTTGCAGTCGTTGTTCTGGAGTAGTACATTGCATCAATGTCACATGGGCTGCTCAGTTGTGAGGCACACAGCAGGTAAAGTTAATGATTAGCGGGATTGCTTAAACACAGCTTCTGGACCTGAGACTGGACACGTATCAGCAAGGACACTGTCTCCTCCCCAGAAGAACAACCCAAGGGCTGAAGTCCAGTAATCAAACCAAGAGCAAATGGACTCCAGTAGGTCAGGGAATGTAACAGAAAGAAGTAGACAAGCTGGAACGATCCCAGTCAAACTTTGTTTTGCTTGTCTATTTGCGTTTGCACATGTGTGCATGGAACTGTTTGTGTATATGTGTTGTGTTGTGTCTTTAACATGGTGCTCATATATTGTGTGCCTTTTCAGTGTCTATGGACTGAAGAGAGGGAGACTGATGATCTTGAGGTAAGATCTGTTCTTTATTTTTTACACAGTAGATTACAGACTGACATTGACATTTTGTACAGACAGACCTCCATTCAGTCAGCTTATTTCTTTTTTGTCAAATAGTACTGCTTTCTGTACTTTCTGAATTTATTCTGCCTCTATCACTTCATTTGTAAGAATTTCACTAATAAAAATCAATAATGATATGAACCACATTTGTTATTTTTCCACAAACATATGCCAGTGATTTCATAGCTTTAATTAAGTGTAATTTTATAAGGATATAATTTAAAGCATTTCTTTCTTGTCTTTTTTTTTTTTTTTTTTTTTTTTTTTTTTTTTGCAAACGTTAAAAATGTTAGTTAAAAACAAATAATAAAGTCCTATGCATGCAATAGATTAGTTTAGTTGTGAGAAAGATGATATTGTGTGGGAAAGTACACTTTTGAAGTGTTAATAATCCTTATTCTTGAACAATGATTGATGTTTAGCAATGTTTTTCTTCTGAAACCAGATTCCTTGTTTTGATATTTATCTAAAATGTTAATCATATACATTGTCTTATTTTATTTAATTAATGATTATTCATCACTAATAGTGAACTTTAATCACCCTAGGGTTTGCTGTAGTTTTTGCATTACGTGCTTACTGGGTTTTGACCACATTAATGTCTATGGAAAAATATTTCAAATATGTTAAATAATTTACCTGATGATGCAGGTCTTAAACTAACTGATGACATTTGACTTCTGACTCTGCCTTAGGCTTCATCAGACATCACGAAAGCATTTCTCAAAAGTGACGGGATCACCGCTGCTGCTTCACCCGTCACAAACACCTGTTCCTCAGGGTCTCCCCTGGTAACTCCAACAACACCAATCTCTCCACCCTTCGCCAGTGACTCTCCTGCTTCTGTTGTGCCCAGGAAAAGGGCAGGTCGCTCCAGACCCCGGCCAGTGTCTGACTATGGCCAGCTGGCCAGCTCAAAGTACTGCATCCCAGAGGAGGACAGGGAGTCCGAGACTATGGACTACACTTCCCAAAAGGACTACAATAGCAATGGCAGCTACACCGAGAGCCACAGACCAGAGAATGTGTGCACTCAAACAGAGAGCAGAAAGAGACGTCCCATCTCTGTTATTGGAGGAGTGGATCTGTATTCTTCCCCAGCTGCTGAGCAGAAAGACGACACTGAAAGCTTGCCTTCTGTAAGGCCATTTCTTTCTTCTAAACTTGGTTTTGTTGTTAAATTTCGGCACCATTAGCTTAAGAATCACAATAGCCATCAAAGTAGTTGGGACAATTTTTGTGTGGGGTTCAAAAGTCACTAAGCACCAAATCAATAATGCATTATCCGTGATACAAGTTTACGCATTTGTTCTGCCCACTGTTCTGATAAGCCTTGTGAAATTTGCTTACATTGGCATTTATTGTGAAAATAGATGCTTTCTTATCAATATAAGTTTTAAGAAATATAAGTACTAGTCTAGCTATATATACAATGTAGTTGGTGTATTTTGTACAGTGTTTTGCCAGATGAAAATAATTTGCAGTTACTGTTTGGTCATCTAAACACTAATATGGTCTAATTAGGTCTCTCCCTTGGGGTGTAGCATTATGGGTTTATAATGTCATAGTTCAGGTGGCTTGAAAGAACTTTTTAAACCCTGAATGTTACTCATTTTGTTCCTAAACATCTACGTGATCCATGTGTTATTTTGAAGAAATGCTGCTTCAGACAGTCATTATCTTGATGCCTAATTTTACTAAAATGTAGGATGGTGAATCTAACGAAACGTTATGAGAATATGAAGCCTGTTTAGGATTTTAATAGTGGTCTTGAACAGGGAGTTGAATTGTTTGATGTTAAGTAATACAAATAATGGTAATAAAATGAATTATTTTGTTATTGTATATGATATAATTTTTTTCATAACTTATGTGGAAATGTGATTTAAAAAAATAATGTCACAAAAAGCTTACGAAAAAAAATCAGAAAAAGAAAAATACGATAGGCTTCCTTTTCAATGCAAAATATAATTTCTTTTTTTAATTGCTGGCAAATATAATCTACACATTTCTTTCTAAGATTCAGCAAGAAATTCAATGTTATGGTTGTAATGTTACGTACTTGGCCGAGCGGATGAGCTGAAATTGCTGTGTTATCTAATCATAGGTCATTGTCCTGCTCTGTACAGTCATTGAACTCTGAACATAAGGCCTGCTGGACAGTGGGCTCCTTTTAAGGCAGCCCATTAAAGTCTAATCTGCCATGCTTTGTTTCAGCCGGTATCCCGTCCTCCGGTGCCCTCTCATAGAGTGCCTCCATACCGGGCCGTATCTGCCCGCCTGAGACCTTGCGTCTTCTCCCAAAGCACACCTATCGGTCTGGATAGGATGGGGAGGCGCAAAGGACGTGTGCTCAGCGGTGAGTCTGTTTTTGTTAATATGCTACAATGTGTGCACTTGACACACAAACATGAGAGCCTCAATGGTGAGATTTTGATAGAGAGGGAATATTGCATTTTTTATGGGCTAATTCCAAACTTCATTAATGTGATCGTATTATAGATGGCAGCTCTGATGCAATGCTTGATGACAGTGTGAGTGAGGACGACGGCAGCTTTGAAGAACTGACTGAAGGAACACCATATCTACAACCAGAAGTTGATCTTTTCACGCTCAATCAGGTTCATTTAAAAGAAAATATATATATATTTTTTAATATTATTATAATAATGATTAATATATTATTTAGTAATAATTAATTGTATTATTATTAATTTATTATTAGTAGTAAAATGTATTTAATCATTTACACAATTTATAAATACAGTTTAAGATTAATAATTATAAGTAGATTGTATAAGTACAAATATATAATATATAATTTATTTAAATGCATAACATTTTGTATTTTCTTTTTTGAAGACTGACTGTTTAGAATTTTTTATTGCGTTCCTTTTTTTAGATATGATTGGAATTCAGTGTGCACATTAATAAAAACATTTAAGAAATATAATATTCATTTTCTAAGCCTCTACAGGTTAAAACTCTTTTACAGTAATAATAATTACTTTGTGCACATTAAATCTATTTTTAGTGCTTTTGCACATTTAAAATAATTTTTTACTGTTGTTTGCGCTTATGGGCTGTGCTATACAGTACAGGTCATATTTAATCGTTTATCTTATCTGTTCAATCATGTGTTTATGTGGAGTCGTTCTAGTGTTTGCAATGTGTGGGATCGTCACACTTCGTGTGCATGTTGTCATTCCGTACTGTTCTTATCATGCCTGACCTTTAGCCTCGATGTATTTGGCCTGGCTCTAATCTCTCTCTTTCTCCAGTACATACAGTCGGGGCATGCAGTGTATGCAGAGGCTCTCTGGGACCATGTCACAATGGAAGAGCAGGAGCTGGCCTTCAAAGCCGGAGATGTCATACGTGTTCTGGATGTTCGGGAGCAGGACTGGTGGTGGGGAGCGGTGGGAGACCGGGAGGCCTGGTTTCCCTCCAGCTTTGTGCGAGTGAGTTGCGCTTTGACCCTCTCGGAGTAATGAATTTGAAACAAAAGCCACACAGCTTGAAAGTAACACTTGAACATAGTAACACATCCTGTGCGGTTGCATCGGGTGACCCAAGAGGGAATGCGTGATGTGTCACCAAGGTTGCACGTGTTGATTGACCGGTTTGGAAGAAATGCAATGGAATGATGCTTTTTATTGTTTTTAGTTGTACATTAATGCATCCCATTGTAAAGCTACGGCTCCAAAAAGATGAGTCAATCCGACACAAAAGAGGTGATTTCATCAAGACTTCCTGTAGAAGTGGATTATCCGGTCTCAATCAAATGATTGTTGTCTTAAAATTGTGCCCAATCACGGTTCCCTTCAGGTTTATCCTCTGGAATTAATACAATGATATGTTGTTGTCAAGGTGCGGGTGAATCAGGAGGATTCAAGCAGTGATAGTGTGGAAATCACGCCGGATGCAGAGGAATCCCTCCCAACAGATGCCCACAAACAAAACCCAGAGCACAGACAGCAGATGAGAGCCAATGTGGTGAAAGAGATCATGGACACAGAGCGCGTTTACATCAAACACCTCAAAGACATCTGTGAGGTGAGCCTCCATCCCAGCCGCTTCACGTTTGGTTTAGTTGATTCTGTTTGTTTCGTGGTCCGTGTACGTTTTTCTATTATAAAAGAACCGTTATCTTTAATTTAGCCTGCATGGTAATCAATCTCCTATGCCTAGCATTTTAAATATGAGATCAAGATTAAAACACATTTGCCTTCTTTTAAGTTAACATTATCTCTTTAGTAGTGCTCCGAGTAGTGATCTTTATCTCCACCCATCTTTTTCCTGTTACAAATGTTTTCTATCTGAAATACTTGCTGGGTTTTTTTTTTGTTTGTTTTTTAATCATTAATCGTGATTTTTACTTAATATCCTAATGATTTTTCTTTTTGCCATAAAATATAATAGTATAATATAAAAGATCCCAATATACCCAAAACAGCAGTATGCTAAATGGGAGTGTGGTCGTGGGTCTTCACCGCTTTGCATTTTTATTTATGCAAGTAGAAATAGTTTAAACCAGGTTTGTTTGAAAAGCATCTTAACATTCAGAAATATTATCAAAACAAAAGTTAAGAGTTTCTTAATCATGTTGTGTTTATCTAACGGTCTCATTGATGACCTCTGCTGGTCAATTTTTCAGTGAAGGAAAACTTTCCAAAGCAATGCAAAAATATCAGAATTAAGAAATGCTAAATTTGTTGTTTCAATCCAAGATGATTTGCTGTTGTAGGGGTATATCCGTCAGTGTAAGAAGCACCCTGCCATGTTTACTGATGCACAGCTAAAGACAATCTTCAGCAACATTGAAGACATCTACAGGTTCCAGAGAACATTTCTCAAGGACCTTGAAAAGAAATACAACCCCGAAAACCCTCATCTGAGTGAGATTGGCTCCTGCTTCCTGCAACAGGTACCTTTACACATACAAGAACCAATGAAATGAATGTTTTCCTCACAAATTGCTCATATACTTTTTCTCCCTCTCAGGAGGAAGGTTTCTCCATATACTCTGAATACTGTAACACACATCCAGTGGCGTGTGCTGAATTACAACGGTTGATGAAACAAGGCAGATATAAACACTTTTTCGAGGCCTGTCGTCTCTTACAGCAGATGATCGACATCTCCATCGCAGGCTTCCTACTCACACCTGTACAGAAGATTTGTAAATACCCTCTTCAGCTGGGAGAGCTTTTGAAATACACACCCAAAGTCCACAGGTAGCTTATTTGCTTACGTACTGTACACTACCAATCAAAAGTATAGAGTACGTACTGTACACTACCAATCAAAAGTATAGAGTATACAATTCTGTCTTTTTTCTGCATGTAGAATTAGCTGCCTTTTGTCAAATTTTGTTCTGACTTTGGCTGGCAGTCACATTCAAGCGTCACTACATTGCATCAATTAGGGCTTTTGGTCAAAGTGTTGAGAAATGCTGATATCTTTACATATGCTTTTCTTTTAGACATAATCTATTACTCTCCTGTTCAAATATGTACACAACAAACCCAGAGAAACATTTGTACAACTGAATTATGAAGCTAATAAATTAACAATTACGATTATATATCATTTATATGTGATTTCCATGAGAAATGCCAGTAAGGTTTAGCAATTACCTTTTGAACCTATAACACATTAAAGTAATATTTTAATACAACTGGCAGTAAAAACAGCAAGTAAAATAAGTTTTCTCTTATGGCAAATCTGAATTTTAAGCAGCCATTACTCCAGTCTTGAGTGACATTATCATGGTTTGGGGCTTGAGAAACATTTCTTATTATTAATATTGAAAAAAGTTGTGCTTCTTAATATTTTTGTGGAAACCATGATATTTTTCAGGATTCTTTACTGAATAGAAAGTGCAGAAAAACAATTATTTCTAACAGAAATCTTTTGTAACATGTTTTTGTTACTATTGATTAATCTAGTACTAGTATAGTTAAAAATATATACTCACCCAAAATTGGTGTTTGTGTGTGTATGTATGTATGCATGCATGTATATGTTTGTTTGTTATCAAAAAGATCATATAATGTTTTTCTCCTCAGTGATTACACAGGGGTGTGTGCTGCACATAAAGCGATGAAGAATGTGGCGAGTCTGATAAACGAAAGGAAAAGACGACTCGAGAGCATCGACACCATTGCTCACTGGCAGGTGGCCATCCTTCACTGGGCGGTCAGTCCTATTTACATTGTTTTCAGCATTAAACATACGTTTTTTTTTTATAATTCGGGTAGCATCCACACCCTCTCTGAATCTTTTCATATAAAGAAATTTGATTATTTCACAGACATGTGCATGTCTAATTGTCTGAAGACATTAAAAATATTTCCTTTTAGGGTGAAGATGTGTTAACTCGAAGCTCCGAACTCATCCACTCCGGCGAGTTGACGCGGACTGTGCGGCCCGGCAAGACTCAGCAACGCAGCTTCTTCCTGTTTGACCACCAGCTGGTTTTCTGTAAGAAAGATGTCCTGCGGAGAGACCTGCTACACTACCGCGGCCGTATGGACACTGACCTACTGGAGCCAGTCGACCTCCCTGATGGACGGCATGCTGAGCTGGGCCTCTTGAAGAACGCCTTTCTCCTGCGACACGCAGAGAACCTCAATGCGCTGTGCGTGCTGTGCTGCAAAAAGAGCCAGGACAAGCAGCGATGGCTGCAGGCGTTTGCTCGAGAGCGCAGACGGGTACAGGAAGACCAAGAGATGGGTGAGTCTCACAGCTGAAAGAATACGTGTTCGCTTCTGGTATGAAATGCCATGAATTCCAAGAATCACATTTGTTATTTTCTTGGCTTTTTCAGGGATGGAGATTACTGAGGCCCAGAGGAAGCAAGCAGTTCACAACGCCAGGAAAACTAAACAAGGAAATATGAAGAGTATGTATCTTTGTTGTCTTGTTGGAACTGAAGGGTCAAAGCAGAGTTGTTATAGATTTGAATTGAAATTTTTAACGTTGTTTATTTCAATTATTATCATTCATGTTATTTTCATTTTATTTCACTTCTGAAGCATCTTTTAGTTTTATTTTATTTTCTAGTTTAAATTTTGGTTTTTGGTTTATTATAAAATTTTGATTTATCTAAAGACAATTTCATGTTCAACACAGATTAGCTGTACCGTATTTCAAAAACTGCAAATTAATTTTTGGACGATTTTAGTTTAGTCAGTTTTAATTACGTTTGAGTTTTTCAATAAGTTTTGTTTTTTATTTTTATTTTTTTTTAAATATAACCAAAGTGGTATTTTCTTTTTCTTTTTTTTGTATTTTTATTTGAACTTGTCATTTATTATTGGTTTTTCTTTTCTTTTTTTTCTTTCTTTTTTTTTTTTAATATTGAGGGTGTTCCAAGAAAAGAAGCTAATATATTAGAAACTTTTTTTTTTAATGTTAATGTTCGATGCTACATTAAGATTAGAAAGCTGTTAAATGTAATTGATTTCTAAAGGCATTTTCATCTGTAATACACGCAGGTCGTACAGGTTTTATAACGAACCATATATGAAAAACCAAATTTGTAAACATTTAAATTTTATTTCAGTTTTTTGTCACAATTTATTGGTGACAATCTTGTTCATGGCCCCAGGCAGCTGTCAACGCTATATGTATACTTTGGAAATGAAATGATTTATAAAAACTCTCTGCTTTTGCAGAAATAAATTATTCTGATCATCCTGCGCCTCCTCACCATCAGCCGCTCCATCCTCTCCATCAGCGACATGTGACTGTGCCAACCAGCATCCCCCAGCAACAGGTCTTCTCTTTAGCGGAGCCAAAGAAGAAACCAACCCACCTGCTGTACTCACTTGCACGCAGTGCCCTCTTCAGGAAATGACAATAAGAGACACTTCGTTTATTGTTTTTACATTGGCTGACCAGATCCACAAATAATGAAATATTACCCGACTACTACCTGTTTTTATGTCATATTTAAATGAATACACATGAATACGTATATTTATATACATACGTGTGTACAAATGACACATGTGCCTCAGTATAAAGACTCATTATTTAGCCTTAAGTCAGTGTGTTAGTGCGGAAAGTGTTAGTTATTTTATCTTTGTCATGTCATTTTACTGATATGGTCAAAAAGCTGCTTCCCATTGGGTTCGTCCCATCCGTCACCTCACCTAAATGTGTGTCTTTTATGACAAAGAGTTGTATTCTGCTTTTTAGCTTCGTGTCTATATACTTTTATTGCTTTACCTGAGGCTGGAGCCTTCTGAAGTGTAAAGACAGAAAACACTAACATCTATCATTCTGTAAATAAACGTGAACCAAATTTACAAGTGCCTGCAAGTGCTGAAATGCATCACGCGTTGATTTTTAAGTAATATATAAGTTAAGGCGGTACCAAGGAGCTGAATGCATCTATAGGATAAGTGAACACAAGGCTCACTGTCTGCACACCTGCCTGGATACAGTTACACAGGTGGAAACGAAACGCCTCGTGTCGTTTGGCTTCATTCCGCTGCTCGCGTTCATGCTGACGGTGCAGACGGGTATTCTGGGGGAAACGGTTTTAACAATGTTGGACTGGACCCGAGCATTTAAGATAGCCGGTCCAAATGAATGACTGTAAGCCATGGAGACAGCGCGAGAAGAGCGCGCGCAGGGGAGCGAGGATGACGCGGCGCAAAAGGACTCCACAAGTGTGAGTAATTCATGCTGCTGGACCCCTTCAATATCACCATGATAACCACAGTTTCCGTCAACATAACAGACTTTAGCTATCGTTGTTACTGCGAAATCACTATATAAAATAGTCTGGCAAATCCTTCAAATTAAGAAGAAAAGTGTTAATACATTTTTATCACGCTTTATTTATTAGGTTGCACATTGAATTTTAAAAGTATGTATTCATTATAATAACAGCTACGTTCATTTTTCGTACATTTTTTCGCTACAGTGACCAGCGTCGTTTCTGTGAGGGGTAAAGCATTTTGACCTCTGCTGAAATTAGGAATTTAGAAAAGGCTATAGTTAAGGCTTGACCTTTGTTTGGCATTTTTCAGATAGACTTGAAAAACTTCATTTGATCCTTTAAATACATAACTTCATAAAAAGCTCGTATCTAACGTTATAATATAATATTATTATATTTTAATTTCCTTAGATGTATTGCAGTGTATACGATTACCGTAAGATAGGGACCGTCCGCAAAGTGTTTTTTCTGACTAAGACAAAAATGTTCACCGTTTCTGTCACTGAAAGTGTACACAAATAATTTGCACAAAAATGCATGAAGCAGAAATAGCTGTGTATGTGTGCACATCTATACTTTGCTCTTTTTAATTAACTGGGACAGAGCCATTGCACGTTTTTCTACATTTATCGTTTGCACTTCGTTGACGGTCCTTAACATTTTTGCGTTTCAGCTAAATTTCCAGAAGGCGAAAGTGAAATTTACTTGATGTCAAATAAAAGACGCTTTGCTGTTTTCTGAAAAAATATTAAGTCTCGGAAAGACTTTTAACCCATGCTATCTTGATGTAAATTAAATTAAGCGAACGAGATGGGATGACATCGTGTAAATAATGTATGACTGGACAACCACAATGAACGACACTCATGGTGATGATCGCAAAACACAAGTGAACCGACCAGAGCAGACTATATTAGTTTTTTCCCCTTTGGTTTAACTCTAACTTATTCTTCAGAAATGTTTATTTATTTAATTGACTTAAACAGTGATAGCCAGTAAATCAGTTGGTAATTCCACAGAATTTATTGGAGTTATTAAGTAGTGTAACCTATTGCAAGGTTTTTCAAAAAATACCTAGGTGTTATAATGCTAAAAAAAAACATAATACCACTTTTGTAAGTTATTGTGAACATTAATTTCATTATGTGATAATTTGTTGTTTTTTTAATGTTCATGTTGACCCCATTGAATGCAAAGGAAAGTATAGTAGTCAGCATTTGAAGTGGATCAAAAAAGTTGTCATAAGACAAGAACACATTAGGATTTAGGCTTTAGGACGAGATTATCATCCACTTAAAATGTTGACTAGTGTAGTTTAGACATAAAAGATATGTTAATATCTAGAAATCCCTGGCCTAAATGCATCTCTCCGGCTGGATAGATAAAAATGTCAGTAAGTGGTTGTTTAATTTATTTTGAGGCAGTTGCCCATTAGGTCATTGTGAGCTCAGAGTGAGGTGGATTTTGTAACCCAGTTGGATCTCTTTCAGAATTACTGAGTGACTTTACCATGTAACTCTAACCGCTCATTGCAATAATATCTGTTTGTGATAAGGCCACAACACACACCTTAAATCCAAAACCGAAGCCACTGATTTCCCACTTGTTTTCTTTTGAACCCTTAAAAAAACATTGACATAGATGGACAAGGTGGTCTGCTTAATCAAGAAACGTGAAAAAAAAAAGTCCTGAAATGACAGTAGCGCTAGTGGCATGACGTTTGATATCTTTACGACTCTTGCATTGTGCAGTAAAAAGATCATAAAGTGATGACAGTGCTTTTACAAACCACCATAATCCAGTTCATTGCCCTGTTGATTCTCCATTATTGGCAGATGGCTTTTTTTGTGCAAGTGTTACATCAGATCAGAATGTAATACATACCTGTGGTTTTAGGTAGCTGATGTGTCCGTGGAAGTGGCTACGGTGGACGCAACTCTTAATAAACTATGCAGAAGATACAACAGACGCAGAAGAAGAGCAAAAAAGATAAAGAAGAAAAACCCAATATTAGAGCTGCAGAATCTGGCCATCCTCATCACAGTGGTGGTGTTTGTCGTTGTGGTGATAATGTGGTCACTTCTGTGGGTTTTTATATGTAAGCTAAACACAAACACGGATATACTGTTCACAAGAGCATACAAAATTGAACTGCAGTTTGACTGAAAAGCGCGCTCTGTGTTTTGTAGTCCGGAGAGAGGGCAACAGTGGTGTGTATTTTGCTGGTATGTTCCGTGTTGCCAATGTTGAGTTTATACCAGAGTACCGGCACGCTGACTCCACTGAGTTTGTGTCCATGGCAAACCGCATTCAGCATGTGGTGAGTAACACAGAACAAATATATCAGAAGAGTAAAAAAGACCATTAAAACCCTCAACTTTATATTTGAATCCAATTAGATAACCAGCGTATACCGAACATCATCAGTATCCAGACTCTACAAACAAACCATCATCTCTGATCTAAGGTAAAGTCACCCCACTGTTACTCTGCTAGAGAGATTTATAATTTCAATAAAGCATTGAATAAAGATTTATTTTCAGTAGTAATATTTAAATATTCTTTGAGTAAATAATAGTTGAGATCGCTCACTGTAATCTGTGACCTCTCGTCTTCAGTAATAACAATCAAGGTGGTGTGCTGGTGCATTTCTGGATGATCTTCGTGGTGCCACAACTCAAGGCTCCATCCGTTTGTGAGGACTGTGTGAGTGCCATCCTCAAAGACTCTGTGCAAATGAGTTTGAAGAACAGGTCTTCAGTGGGCTTCCTGCAGGGCCTTCCTGTTGACATAGACTCCATTCTTGTTAATGGTAAGATCTGCCACTGTGTAACTACATTACATAATGCTACATTTTGTACAGATATTCCTTGTACAAGTTTTGGTCAATTTTTCAGCTTCAAAATGATTGGAATTTAAATTTTTTTTCTTGTTTTCCCAGTTGCTTTACGCTCAGATTACACATCAACAGCTGTGGGTGAGTCAGTCGAAACTGAGAAGTACATACACATGACAAACTGGGGTTGTGGGCTATTCAGAACTGCTTTTTAAATTCTAGTTTATTCACTTGAATTTGCATTTAAGGTAGTAGAAAAAATGCAAAATTGCAATTAGAATTTAAAAAATATAACACACCACTTTTCAAAGGTTAGGAGTCGGTTGGTGTATTTCTGTATATATAGATCAGTGTAGTTTTTAAAAACTATTATGCTAAAAAAAAAAAGTCTGTTATGCTAAAAGCAGTGGTATTTTGAAATATTATTACAGAAAAACTTTGTGTAGAAACCATGATGAGTTTTTTTCCAGAATGTTTCCAGAATGTTCGAAAGAACAGCATTTATTTGATATATTTTGTAACAGTGGAAATGTCTAAACTGTAAACTGCATCCTTTTCTCACTGAAGAAAAGTATTACTTCCTTTTGAAAAAAAAATCATACTGACCCCATATATCTGAATGGTACATATTTACTTATATTTCTTTGAATAAATTTTATTTAATGGAACAGGTTGAAAGCAAAACATTTTTTTTGCCGTCTCACCTATTATTGGTAAAAATATAAACCTTTCACAACCCATAACAGGGGCACTTTAAAATCATGAAAACCGTTCAAGTTCAAGATGCTGTATGCCTACTCAAATTCAGACATGTGATTGTGATTCTTAAATTGTAAATCTAAGGTTTTTGAATATCTCTTGTAATGTCTATTGTTGCTGTACTGTACTGGATTATTGCAGTTCAGTGTGTAATGGCTGCTGTTATGGTTTCTCTGTGTGTCCAGGCTCTCAGTGTGTGGATAAGCTGTACGCAGGTGTTCCTGATGTGAGTATTCCCCTCAATGTGTTCTCCTCCTGGGGAGGCTTAAGCTGCTACATCAAACTGACAAGTGCTCCAGGCTCTGTCATCCGTCTCACTGTGAAGAGCTTTCGCATTGACCCCAGCGACTGCGTCTATGATGCCCTCACCGTGTATGACTCTCTGCTTCCCATGAGAGGCATGGTTCTGTACAGGTAGAATAGAATGCTTTATTGTTATATTAAGTTGTTTTAGGAATTTAGGATAAATCATTCCGGAGTATCTACACATTACACGATAGATGTTTTGCAACATATTCAAATGCTCTAGTGTAGATTGTCAGGGGAAGAACTTGAAGACAAAGTAATTGACAAAAAACTGGGATGATCGTTTTGATTTTGATACACTCTTTTTAAAGGTTTTGTGAATCAGTGTCAGCCCCGATCTCTTTGGTCTCGACCTCCAATGTCATGCTGCTCTCCTTCAGACTCACTCAAGGCAACAAGATCTTCAGAGGACTCTTCCAGGCTCTCATGGAAGAGCGTGAGTCTCTTCACTAAAGTGTGTGTATGTTTGTATGTCTGATTGTGATCCTGAGGCCCATTCGTCTTTCCTGTACACAGAGTGTATGAATATGATAGCATTACCTGCTGGCCCAGGTGATTCTGGAGTGATGACCAGTCCGTTTTACCCCAGTCTGTTGCCCCGTCAGTGCTCCTGCACCTGGATGTTTCAGGTACACAATAAAACATTTTTTTAATGTGTAGCAATATTATCCACAGCATCCATGTGACGAATGTTTTTTTGGATGTTTATGTGTCAGATGTCCAGCAGCACTCTCGGTGTGGCTCTCAGGTTCCAGAACTATATGCTAAAACTAAAAGACTTGCAAAACTGTGAACACGGCTGGTGGAAAGTCAATGAGATTATGTAAGTGATATTTCAAAGTAAATTTGTTTTGTTAAAGTACAATTCATCTGTGTACTGATATCATATATGATGATATTAGTACACAAAAAAAATCATCATTATTTACTCACCCATTTAAGATTTTTATAAAATTATAACATTAATTTAAAAACATAAACATAAATTAAACATGTTAAAGATCTAATAGATATAAGAGATCTTATTGCACATTTCACTGCAGTTTCAAAGAGAAATGTCCACTGAGTGGCGCTAAAACAAAGGTTCAATATGTGAACCCTGGCACATTTTTGAATATGTTTATATAGAATGTATTGAGGCGGTTCTGAATTGAAATAAAAACTGATATAAAAAAGCATTGCTGTTGCAACAGTGCAATTCACCTTCCTTTTACATATTTTTGTTGAACCGTGGTTACACAGGATTTGAACCGGAGCTCTTTAACTCTCAAGTAGATCTCTGTACTAGCTATCAAACAAACCTAGCATCTATGAATACCCATAGATATGAAGCTGAATATGTGTAATGCTAACATTCAAATGCATCAGTTTTCAGATATATTAATATTGTTTTGAAGTCTTCATTGAAATAGTTTGTTCATTTGGAAACTGCAGTGATACGTACTTGTTGGTGCATATTTTGTGTCTCGCTAAAAAGTGTACCAAGGTACATTTATGCCACAAGACCAGGTAGGTGATAGTTTACTCTAACCAAACACCAAAAAAGACACAAAAAGATGTTCCATACAATCCAAATGTTTGCCACAGTAGGTGGTCAGATATGGTGAGTAAATAGTGACAGATGGTGATCTGTTCCTTTAATGTTTTTATTTATCAGGTTATAGATTGATATATTTTGAGCTGGTACAGAAATAACTGCAACTGATTTACAGATACTGTGGAAATTACATTGACCATTCAACCGTCTTCCGTATTCCTGCGCAAAACCCTGAAGTGGTTTTCCGCTGCAGCTCACGAAATGCCGACCAACCCTTCAGTGCCACTTACAGCAACTACAACACCAGCCAGCGTAAGAACAATGCTGCCGAAACAGAGGAAATGCAGAACAATTCCAATAGTCATTTTTCATCAGTAGTACATTCTCATTTACGAGCAAAGGAATAATAAGTCACTAATCTGACTCATGGCACCAAATGTTCTTACTCTGGTCTTGTTTTTTTATCTTTCAAGCATGTCCAGAGGGTTACTTCCTGTGCTCCACAGGTCTGTGCGTGGAGAAGTTCAGGCGCTGTGATGGACTGGATGACTGTCAGGATGAAAGCGATGAGATTTTTTGTTGTACGTTTTGTAATCATGCAAACCCAGCAGTTCTACAACAGTAAAACTATTAAACGTTTGTCAATATTCATTATTTCATTATCAGTTATTTTTGTCCAACAGCTAAACCACCTAAAATCTGTGGAGGTTCATCCCCTTTGCACCCGTTATACATCTGTAATGGAGAGATGGACTGTTCCAGTGGTAAAGATGAGACCAACTGTACTCAGGGTAACTTGAGAACTACTTAAAAATTCACACTTTGAATTTTGAACTCACAATTTATACTATAATATGTAAAGAACATTAATATGTGTTGGATGTGCAGAGACTAGCTGTTCTGGAGTCAGTTACCAATGTAGCAATGGAGCCTGCATTCTTAAGAAAAATGCTAAATGTGATGGCTTACCCGACTGCTACGATCGCAGTGATGAGAAGGACTGTGGTGAGTTTTAATACGCTAACACGCTAACCATACATGTAAAGAGACTGCACAGAATTTTATTATTACTCTCGAAGTCCAGTATTCTTATTAAAATTTCATATGGTTCAATATGGTTATAAGTTATCAATATGGCGTCAGATTTTAAATAAATAATCTAAATTAAATAAAAAACTAAAGACAAATATTACAAAAAAAAACTACATTTTGAATGAAACAATTGAAGAAACAAAAAAAACCCTACTTTTGAATGGTACATATTTTTTTCATTTTTTTCATGAAACAGGTGGAAAACAAAATATTTGTTTAATCCTAAAACTTTTAAAATAAATATATGTAGCAATAAAAAGTCAAAAAATGTCAGCAAGAGACTTCAAAAGTTCATTTAGGGCAACCAATTTTTACGTATGACTGGTTAGCTATTCAACCCAAAATAGCCCTCATGTTCCCATGATGATATCGCTGCTGTTATTATGATCTATTGCCCTTTTTGCAATGGTCGACTTGAAAATGTTTGGTAATCGGTGTGTGTGTGTTGGAGTTGAACCAGAGGGTGATTACAGGAGTCAAGCTGAGCTTTGATCATGCTTCATTCTCTTCCTGAACGCTTTCTGATTTTAATGGCTTTGGCTCATCAGGCGCACTGTCATGACTGAGCAGACACATACACTTCTGGTCAAAAGTTTAGAATAATTCGGGGTGCAGATAGCCTTGTGATTAGCATATTGGCATATAGCACCATTGCGATTCAGGTTGTCAATTGTCATTATTATTGACAACCATTAATTAATAATGGTTGTTATCAATGTTAAAAACAGTTGTTTTTGCTGATTAATAAGAAAGAACATTTTGATACTTTGTTTCAGAATTCTTTATTGAATAGCATATGAGACTTGTTTCTAAAAAATGTAAAATCATAATTATAAAATAGTGGTGTACACACCTGTATTAGTCAGACATTTTTACATTTTACATTACATATCATGTCATTCATTTTGGATGCTTGTACACTAACGCCAAGTATGTCTTCTTGTGTCTGATATGTTTCCATATAATTTCTAGCCTGTGGCAATCCCTCCCTTTCAAAGCATGTATCTGACAGCACGGCCGCACACCACCGTATTGTGGGCGGGATCAATGCTCTGGAGGGGGAGTGGCCATGGCAGGTCAGCATGCATTTTTCTGGTCAGCTGTATTGCGGCGCATCGGTCCTCTCTGATGAGTGGCTCATTTCAGCAGCACACTGTTTCAGCAAAGAAAGGTGAGAGATCATTAGACCCACAGTTTAAATAGCTGAATATCAAAGTTTAATACTTTTTTTGTTAGCAGCAACGAGCTGGTCAGTTATGCATATATACTGTTTGACACTTTCAGGTTGGCAGATCCACGCATGTGGATGGCTCATCTCGGCATGCTGAACCAGGGCAATGCCAAGCATGTGGCCGAGGTCCGTCGACTGGTTGTGCATGAATACTACAATGCGAGAAATTTTGACTATGACATCGCCCTTGTGCAGCTGAAGAAGGCCTGGCCCAGCACTCTGGAACAATATATCCAGCCTATCTGTCTGCCAGCTCCTTCACAGACCTTCACTGAGGGGCAACGCTGTTGGGTCACCGGCTGGGGCTATCGTTCTGAACAGGGTAAAGAAATAAAAAACTTTAATGTTAACAGTACCGTTTAAAGTTTTAAGCTCAGTAAGTTTTTCTAATGTTTCACATGCTTACCAAGGCTGCATTTATCTGATCAAAAGTGCAGTAATATTGTGAAATATAATTTTTTTTTATATTTTGATATATTTAAAAGTGTAAATTACTCCTGTGATGGAAATTAGTGTTACACGATCCTTCAGAAATCATTCTAATATGCAGATTGCTCAAGAAACGTACTATCAGTTACCCTGCTTAATATTTTTAATTTCAAATAATCTTTGATGAATATGTAGATTTATTTGCATTTAGAATTTTTTGTAAAACATTTTCGCATTTTTGACTTGTCCTTCCTGAATAAAAGTATTCATTTTTCAATCTTACAGAACCCAAACTTTTAAACAGTGCTCAAACTAGAAAAAAAGAGTCAGTTTCTTGTTTATATATTTCTTTTTTAGATAAAAACAGCATATTTTCTCTCTCTTTATACAGATAAGGTTCTACCCACTGTACTGCAGAAGGCAGAAGTTAGCATTATAAGCCAGAGTGAATGCAAGAGAAGCTATGGTGCTATATCCCCCCGCATGCTGTGTGCTGGCGTGCCCTCTGGAGAGCAGGATGCCTGCCGGGTGAGGGGAGATAACAACCTTTGGACTGGTTCCTGCTTTATGAACCGAACATAAGCTTAGTATCTCATTTCAGAGCATTATTAAAGGACTAGCCTTTTATCGTTGATGAAAGTGAGCTGTCTCTCTGTATTTTACATAATGATTTCTAATTCCAGGGAGACTCTGGCGGGCCTCTGACCTGTCAAGCCCCTTCGGGCGGCCGCTGGTTTTTGACGGGCATTGTGAGCTGGGGGTCCGGCTGTGGCAGACCCAACCTTCCTGGAGTTTACACCAGAGTCGCCAAGTTCATAGACTGGATCCAAAGACATATTCAAAACTTATGAAATGCACAGCCAATAAATCCACCTACTCAAAACAAGCCATTGTCATCATCAACTGTTTTACAGCAAATAGTTACTTCATGGTCTGTTAATCATGTAACACCATTATAATACATTTGTCTTGAATAAAGGTTTTCTTGTAGTCTTTTTTCCTCAAAAAATTAAATACTTCATGTTAACATACTGCATAGCATATTTTAAACCTAAAATCATCTAACGTATGTAAACGGACACTGTTTAAGAAATTGTGTATTAGATGGTCTTTTAGAGGGGATTTGAACTTTTTCTTTTCTTTTTTTACTGGCCAACTTGACCATCTTAGCCAGGCAGGAGGCCAACTATAACCACCTAATGTTACTCAAGACCAGATAACCCTCTTAGCTAGCTTTAGGTTTCGCATCATGGTTAATGTAATATAAATATATTTAACAATAACTTTTAATATTAAGTTTCACTACATGATTTTCTGGAGTACTTATCTTAGGTTAGTTAAGGCAGCAAATTTGTCGGTTTAAATATTTTGAATAATGCCGTTAAACTGGACGTTTCGTGTCGCCCATGGCAGCTGCTTATTATTGCAAACCGGTGTGATTAATTATACGTAATTGTCTTAATTATGAACACTGCAAACTGATTTGTAGTGCAAACAGTTTTTCCGTTTACTTAACTTTAGCCTTATCGTTATTTCCGTAGAGCGGGTAATGAACCGGAAGTCTCGCACATTCACAGAAAAACCGTCACTTCCGCTAATGCAATAACATGAAATGATTATAAACAATAGTCGAGTGCTTTATTGTTTTTACAGTGTTCGTTTTGTTGCTAGAAAATCAGTATTTCAGGTTATCGTATTCGTTCAAAACTGCAATCATTTATCTCAAATGAATACAGTAACGTATTTGTTTATATATGCACGTGGCCATAATATTAAGATTTCTTAAATAAAACCACCACATTCACATCGACGCTGACAGTGCATAAAGTAAACACTCTCATAAGAAGGAAATGTCCCAGTTTGGCCCAGGAATCCTAAGTAATCAATACAGTGCGCAGCACACGGGGATATATTGAGTCCACTTTGCTTCTCAGGCTGCACGCCTCGCTGGCTCGTAACGTGAGACACGGGGGAAACAACAGGGAAATATTTCATCCACACCGACTCCTCTTAAACAAATATTTTAGCTATGCGCCGATGTTTTTCATCCCCAGCAGACGGACCGCTGTAACGATGCATTCTTCTCCGCGATTAATTTAATGACGCTCTAATCATGTAACATCAGACTGCCCATTGTGGCCCATGGCACACGCACACCACGGGAGAAGTTTGCCCACAATTTCTGTCGCACGGATGGCTATGCGGATTGTACCTGCTCATAGTGCTCCCTTTGTGCCGCGGTGCATGCTGGGTGCCGCGCAGCACCTGTTCGCGGAGGGGCACGGAGAGTGAATGCTCGCAGCGCCAGACCCGCTCAGGTCGGGTTTCTCCGGGATCGCGCTACGTCTGCGGGCTGATTTCTCTGCCCGAGGTATTGTTCTGTATCGCTGCATCGGAGCCATAAGAGAGCGGGCCATGAGGACTTTTCCCAAAAACAGAAGCTGCGAGGTTTACAGCGTCTCTGGTTTGGGAGCCTGCGCCCCCGCCGGTGCACCTGCACAGGTAAGAGACCCTCCATCAGCACCGCGCGCGCAGACGCAGCGACTAGAGCGAATTCAACACTGGCGTGATGCTTCTGAGCACTTTTGGCGGCAATACAGTTGATTAAAATGAATGTAATCTTACTTTTAAAATACGTATAATTCTGTTGCGTGAGGAAAACATTGTTCAAACGTGTGCATCTTAGTCTCATAACATATACCGTTCCCCTTTCACAGCACATTAATTTGTAGCACATAAATACGGGTATTAGCATTGATTCATGTTTTTTAATTGGTAGCAATACGGAAAATGGTATTTAGCATGTTTAAAATGAAATGAAAGTAATTTTATTTACCACCTCGTTTTATGCATTTTAAGGACACGTTTTATCTTAAAACAAATACATTGAGAAATACAGAAATGAGATGTAATTGTAAGCTAGTCACTCATTAGTTGGCGCAAATGCAGGTCTATATTCTGTGCAAATCTTTGTGTTTGCAATACAAGTAGAGCTACGTTAGTTAATGTGTGTGTTTGAACACACGCTTTCGTGGATGTTACTGTACATATTAAATTACGCTACAAGAACATTCTGACTCGGATTATGTATGAAATGATAGTTTTTCAGAATTGCATTGATCTTGTAACTTCTGTCATGGGGTCATATGCACCCACGGTTCCATTAAGAACATTTAACCATTTCTGTATACCCCTTCCATTCTTCAAAAGGTTCTTTATAGTGGAAGTGTTCTTTAGATTTTTACAATGTCCTTTACGCTAAGAAAAAAATGGTTCACACTAACAAAAAAAGAACTATTCACTGAAAAGAACCAAAAATAGTTCTTCAACGGAATCACCTCGAAACCCCCTTTTGGAGTCTTTATATTTAAGAGTTTCCAGTGTCTAATTGGTTAAACCGACGTGTTACAACTCACCCCATGTTACAACACTCCCCGCTCTCTCCTATACAAACTCACAAAAGGTATTTTAAGCTCATTTCAGCTGTGATAATGAATAAAAACCTTTTATTTTGCCTGTGTCTAAACGCTGGCCTTGATAGTCTCATGAATGTGCTTGTCAAAGATGGAGTGCTGACACCGCTGAGAGGGGCCGTGGGAACGCAGACCCTCAAATTACGCTTTGTGCGACTCCACAGGGGAATCCCACCAGGATATCCTAGTTCCGCGACCCCTTCCTCCTAATGAAAAGATGTTTAGAATGATGCGGCAGGAAGCCAATTAAATACGACACGTAGGGTGTTGTAAGGTGACAAAAAGGTTGCGATAGTGATCGTGGCTAAGAGCACTGTGCTGTCTCAACAAGTGATGTTAAGGCGAGGTTTCTCGACTTGTGTTTAGGAGGACTTTGTGACGAAACCCACCCAGACGTCAAGTCCATCGAGCAGCGGGTCTGACATCAAGAGCCCGGTGGGCAAGAGAGCGAATTGCAGGGCATGGAGTAAGTGGGCACTGAGAGCCTCCCCCCTCCTCCCTCTCTCGGCTGCCATTGCACTGACTCTCCATTTCCTTGCATGTAAGTTAAGACCCTGTGCTGTAGAGGAATGCTGAGATTATGATCTGGTATGTTCCAGTATAGCTAGTCAAGCCTCTCATCCTTGGCCGTCCAAGGAGATTCTTCAAGGGAAGCGCATGAGCTCGTTCCTGTTTTATTGGATAGGCTATGCATACTGAGCTGCTAGATACTGTTTTTTAATTCCTACGATCCCCATAAATGCAGTGACAAATTTAATATGCTATCACAGGAATAAATTAAAATTTCAAATATATTACAGAAGAAAAGAGTTAATTTATTAATATTCATTCTAAAAAATGCCTTCCTGAACCCCAAAATACATTGAGCGTGTATTATTTTTAGTGCTGTCAAACAATTTATTGCAATTAATCGCATCCAAAATAAGTTTTTGTTTATATATATATATATATATATATATATGTGTGTGTGTGTGTGTGTGTGTGTGTGTATTGTGTACGTTTATTATGTATAAATAAATACACACATGCATATATATGAATTTTTCTTTAAATATTAAATATATTTCTTTATAATATAAAATATGAGAATGTGAAAATATAAATGTATATACATGTAAATATTTTCAAAATATATGTTAAATGTGTGTGTGTATTTAAATACAAAATAAATATACAAAGTGCATATGCATATATAATGTAAACAAAAACGTTTATTTTGAATGCTTAATCATTAGTCCACACTAACATGTATGTGTATTTATATATACATAATTAATATGCACAGTACGCACGTATTATGTAAAAACAAACCTTTAATTTAGATGCTCTAAAGCGTTTGAAAGCTATTATTTTAGTATTTTAAAAACTATCTGTGTGTTTCCGTTTTTAAAATAAACAAATGCTGAGATATATTGCTAAAATATTCTTACTTTTTAGGTGTACAGATCATTTTTGGAGCTATTATTTATTGTGTTCATCAGCATTTGAACTTGTTAAAGCATTTTAATATATTTGGTGCTGTCTCTGAATGTATCGTCTCTTCATAGAAGTATTCCTCTTCCCGCAGCCTCTCCATCGCTCTCAGTGTTCTACCTTGGAGGAAGCATTGAGTTCTCCAACCTCAGCTTCTCTCCAGACCTGGCAGACCCGTCGTCTACACAGTTCCACCTCCAGTCTCAGGCGCTAAGCCATTACGTAAGCATAAACATACAGAACAGTCTCTCTGTGCCGCCCTCGTCAACAAAGCCGGTTTCTCCGTGATCTCTCCGGAATGCGGCCGCTCTCCAGAGACCACTCAAGGAACGATGCTCGGCCCTGGCACTTTCAAACGCAAAGTCCGCCAAAGCTGCAGGTCCAGTGGTGCGCTCGACCCTCATTGTCACCCTTTTAAATGTAAAGCAGGCTCTGCTGAGTCTTCGGCCGCTCCGTGGCCCTCTTAAATGTAAAGCCAGCTGTAACCGGAGCCCTGCTCGGTGTGAGGCGGCGCGGTGAGACCGGCTCCCAGAGGACTGCGGCTTTTCAGGGCCGAGGACAAGAACGGTGTTTGTGAGAGGGACAGGGCCCAGGCAGGCTGAGTGAGAGGAAGAGCAGTCCTTCAATAAAAACATTGTCTGTGGGCTTCCTCACACACAATCAGATGCTCTGTACCTCTTTGCTGAGAGGCTGCAGCCAGCGGAGAAAAGAAAGGTAGACCAGGGGACAGAGTAGGCCAAGAGAGAGAGAGAGAAAGTAAGGATTTAGGGCACCGAAAGAGAGCACAGGGAAGTCTGGGCCAAAAAAGCCAGTATCATGGGAATGGTTGGCATTTGTGTCTGCATTAGGCGCGAGATTAATAGAGGCCGTGTGAGGAAGCCCGGCCAAGTGTGGCTTCTCGTCCGGCGCGATGCTCTAATTAGCCTAAACGTAATCTTTGTCGTGACTGTAATTCCGTTTAATAGCAAGCGAATTCGATTGTGAGAACCGACGGCCTGCGAGTGTGCACCCCTGCTCATAAATCTAGTTCTAAACCCGCCGCCCGCCCCTTCCATCCAGCGCTTCGGGATGACATTGAGCCCGGGACAATGGCACTGTTGTTGCCCAAAGCTCTTGTTGCTCAAAGCCAATCGCACAAGAACAGCGCTTTTGTGCCAAGGCTGCAGGTCTCGCCTGGGCCACTGATGTCTCACCTTCTTCAATGATGTCACGCCTTCCGTAGCTCTGATGTCACTGAGACGTCTCAAAATACTGTTTATACCAGGGGGAAACTTCATGACCTTGGTAGATGTTATCAGCGGTTTGTTTACAGCGTTCAGAAATAGTTTGAGAACGGAAAACGAATAGCGGCTTATGTTTGTCATGGTAATTTTTCCCTATCATCTCTTTACTCCCTTTCGGTTTATGTGCTGTGGATCTAAGTTCTCAGAGTTGTATGATTCTTCACCATGGAGCACGTATTACCAGCACTCAGGAATTATTGCATTTAGGTGAGTCTGTACATGAACACAAATACCCCTGTAAGTTTCAAAACTACAAACCACAAAAAAAATGTAACAATTACAATAACAAAGACCACTTTGAACGTTAACCTTAGCATTGAAGTGTTATTTTAGTAGCATTGATGGTTACACTTAAGGACTTAAGGTGTCCTTGTGACATGTGCTTGCATAATTTTAGTTGTAGCCTTAGTTACCAACAACACTGAAATTGTCTTGCAGTATGTTCAGCACTTTGTCTTATAGTCACAGCTGTTGTTCACTAATGCAGATGCTGGCAGTGGAACAAGTAGCAAATGTAATGTGATTTATTTTCTTAACTTCCAGTTATACTCAAATGTGGTCACTCGAGGTCATTTGCTGTACTCAGTGTGCTGTTTTCTCTGTAGTCTGTCAGTGATGGCACAGCATACCAATAGCCTTTATTCTCTGATCTGGTGCCATTCAATGCTATATGAAATGTGCAGAATACTAAGTGTGTGTTTGAATGGAGGTGTTTTTAAGACTTAATTAGCAATGTTCCACCCGATCCTGATTAAAAAAAGTGCGCCTAATAAGCTTTTGTGTACAAAATTGGATAAATAGATTTGAAATAAATGTTTCTGTTTCAAACGTGACGGTAATAGCTGCTGAAAGCCAAAAGAATATATGACATTTTAAAATATATAGCGGTTTTCATATTACTGAATGTTACGGATTTAATGTATCTAAATGTAAACAAATGCCTCGTTGGAAATAAGAAACTTTCTTGAAAAATCTTAACAGCCCAAAACTTTTAGTAAGTGTAGGTGTGATGCCACATTGCAACAAACACATTGTACAAACCCAGTAGTAATTAACCCAGCGTTATTACTTCCCCTACTTGATTTAAATTCAAAGCCTATCAACCCATCTTGTTAAAAGTCATGTGTCCTGATGACAGTGAAGGAGTGGAAGGTCTTTGTGTGTACTACTGGAGTAAATTCTCTGCTCCTCCCGCTATTGCTGAGGAACTCCGGAGAGTGAACCCGTCCCGGTTGCAACGGCGTCTACCTGGAACCAACAAGGTCCTTTTCAGCAGGAACGAGGAGCGCTACTACATGGAGAGGGACAAGGACACACTGCGTCTGCTCGGTTAAGAACATTTCATCCCTCTGTTTTTGTCATTTTAAAGTAAGGAAAACATCTTTACATATAATCCTGTGTCTGCAGGTTTGAATGCAGATAACGGTGGTGATGCCGAGGATGAAGACGATGAAGACTCTGATGACAAAGCGGAAAAAATAAAGAATCCAAACTCTTTACAGAGTGGCAAGTGGCAGTTGGGGCTGCAGGGTACAACCATAATACACTGTAAAGCCTGTTGAGTTTACTCACATGATTTATGAACACTGACTCATTTGAGTTGCCAAACGTTGGTTAAACTAAGCTCTTCTTATTCTCCATGAAACTTCATATCATGAAGATAAACACAAGTAGGCCACGCGTAGGTAAGGCAATTCAAATGCAACCATGTCCCATTAATCCTCTGAGTAAACTCTGCATGCAAGTCCTTCAACCAGGCAGGTTTTACAGTGTACTATCATCACTATAATACTATCATTCTGTCATGAAAACAATCATAATTTTGGTTGTATTCTTGATTTATTCACTCATTTTGATCACGTCTTACTCTCATCTGCCTAACAGCCATGTCTTTTGACCTGTACGCTAAGTATGGAAACAATCGCACGCTCAGTCTTGTCAGTCCGAAGAAGCCGTAATACCAGTGGAGGCTTCGGGTGCCGTCCGGGCACGTTGTGCGACTTGTCATTCTCACACTTCAAGGGGCGACACCAGGAAGCTGCTCTGCCAACAAGCTGTCTGCTTATGATTTCCTACTGCCCCTTCAGAACAAGATCATTGCCAGGTAAATTTGGCAGCACTTTGGCAGTTTATGGTCACTTGCCTCTTTCTACATTTTGTTGTTATTGATTCAATTACTGTACTTGGAAGGTTAGTTCACCCCCAAAAAAATTAATTCTGTCATTTACTGTCAAAAGCAAACCCTTTTGTGATCTTGGATCAGAAATAAAGATATTTTAGACAGTCTTACGATATATAATGATGATGGAAACCGTTGTCAGGTCCTAAACATGGCAAAAAGCACTCTAAATGTGGCCAATATAAGCTCAATTCAGTATATTAGAATGATTTCTGAAAGATCATGCTCCAAGACTGGAGTAATGACTTTGCATTACAGGAATACATTACATTTTAAAACTTGTATTTAGTTTTTTTCATTTTTTTATTTTATTATTGCTTACATTTGATTAAATTTAACAAAAATATTTTATTTTAATTGTTTTCTCTTATAATATATATATTAGACGTGAGAATGTTGTGGCATGATTTAAATCAAATACCATCAAAAATTATTTAAGCACACAAGTAATTTAAACTTATCTTGCTTTTCTCTCTCCAAAAGGATGTGATTTCCTTTACTGTCAGAGTAAAGTTGCCTAAACATCAAACTACATCTCTCTTCTTCCCAGATGGTGTGGTTTGCCAATATCAGGAACATCCCCTGTAATGAAACTGACATCTTCCGGAAACGTCATGCTTGTCACATTTTCTTTCAGTCGTCAGAGACAAGGAGCCATCTTCAAAGCTTATTTCCAAGCTATACCTAAAACCGGTGTGTGAATTAGCAGTCAGCACGACATGCTATAATTTTAATCATTATTCAGTTCATGTTTCATAAATGGTTTGGTTCTGTGTCCCTGTTTCTGTAGAGTGTGGTGGCTTCCTCACTGCATGGAACGGCACGGTGACGTCCCCATACTACCCTGCCTACTACCCTCCGAATGTGGACTGTAACTGGAAAATCAGGGTGAGCTAAGGCTAAAGGCTTTCCCAGGTATCCCATGAGTCTCTTCCCCAGTGCCCCGTGAACCCCATTCAGAGGCCTGGGATGCTCCCTCTTTGAGACCAGGAGCGCAGGGTGGCTGCTGCTTTGTGTAAGAGTGCGTCCGTTGAGAGTCTGGTTTCTCTTTTAGGCTCCGTTGCCGGGATACCTTCTCTCCGTGACCATTGTGATGCTAGACATTCAGGATTCACCGGCCTCAAGCACCTGCGAAAAAGATTGGCTGGAAATAGGTGGCGTCAAGTGAGTGACATGTTATTCATGTATTCATGACTAGAAACAGCTGACTTAATCTTGCTGTGGTTTTACATGCACTAGGTTTATAATACGTCATGTCAGATTTTTCGCTGAACTGCAGGTGTGTTTGTGTGCATTCTTCTTTTACTTTTGCAGGCTCTGTAACCCAATTGGGGACAGCAGCAGAAAGAGGATCTACTCTTCACCCGTCCTACTGCACTTTCACTCCGATGAGTCTTTGACCCATAAAGGTTTTTATTTGATCTACAGGGCCTTCTCTCCTGAAAGTGGTGAGTCTTTATGTGGTTTCTTTTTTTGTAAAGTAACTTGATTTGTGTTTTAAAGTTTGTTTTGTGTCTCGAATGTGGGATTTTTGTCCCTGTTACTACTATGTGATCGGCGCTAAAGGTAAATAATTTAGTTGGATTTGTTAGAAAAATAATGTAACATAAAATCTCAAAAGGGTTCTAGTTTCAAACACATGAAATGTGTGTAACACCTTTAAAATTGTGATGAAAGTTTTTTTTTTAAATAATAAAATAATTCAATAACGTCCTAATTTTTACAATCTAGTAATCCAGTTAACTACAGTGAAGTATCTATTTTAATTACAAAATGATAATTATGTCCCACCTTTTGTGTGCAGCCTTGTTAGAGCATGTTTTCCCCCATCACCAAAATAACAAGTAAAAAAAAATAAATGCATTATAAAATTCTTCTAATTCCTTAAAATAGTAACAAATAAAAGTAACATAATTTAGACCATTTGTACCAAGTAACACATTAATAAATAATCAAATTTAATTTGGTCAGTTTTTACACATATTTTAAAGTAAAGCATTAAAGTGTAATTAGTCGTGCTTTTTCTCCCATATTAGCGTGTCCGAGGCAATTCCGCTGTGGAGATGGCAAGTGTATTCCTCTGAGGAAAGTGTGTGATGGAGAAAAAGACTGTTCTGATGGACGAGATGAGGCCAAATGCAGTAAGCGCATGAGTTAGATTTTCCATACATTCTTGTCAGGCAAGCATAGATGTGTTATTTAACCAGGTTCTACTTTGCCATTAGACACATGTAAACCAGGAGAAGTTTATTGTATGGGTCAGTGCAGACCACACAACCAGTGTAACACTGCATGTGGTGACAGCAGCGAAGAGAATAACTGCGGTAAGAGTGTCTTTTTACTAATACTGAGATGATTTAATGCTTCAGCATGCACAATTTCTCTCTTGCTGCTTTCACTGATGCTCAGAGATGTCTATTTTCATTGCTACAGACGTGTGGAGAGAGTTTGTGGTAAGACCTGCCTATTTTTCAGTGTGTGTGTGTGCATGTATTCACTTATATGTGTGGTCACATTAATGAAAATTACAAACAAAAACAAGTATGAAGCACTCGCATACAATTCACTTTTAAATTAAGCAGTTTTTTTATTGCTCAGTGAGGGCTGATCAACTTGAACATGAGCAAAATCTGTGCGGGGGAATTTTGAAATGACTTGTTTTGCTTGTGAAATTTTACAGAGCAATGCTAATTGCCACCAACAAATTATACATTTGTCAAACTCGTTTCTTTTTGTGTTCAATTTTCCCACTTCTTAGGAGGTAAGTGCTACCATATGTGCTCAAACAAAATCTGCCTCCCCAAAGTCTCAGTGTGTGATGGGATTGTGGACTGCAAAGACCGCAGTGATGAACTCAACTGCACAAGAGCATGTGAGTAAAACCCACTTAACCTACAATTCTGCTCTATTTTGTCATCTTTCCTTGCTTACTGGACCAAAAATGCATTTTGACAATCAAGCCACGTAGATTCCAGGATGAACACATTCATAACAAATGCAAATGGCCAATCCGTGTAATATGTGTAATATATTTTTATGTTCATATGTCTAGTTCTTTCATTTTATCAGTAATGCTGAATATTCTTTCTCTCTGATTATGGTAGTTTCTAAAGGATGCTCTCCTTCCTCCTTCAAATGTGCCAGTGGAAAGTGCTTGAGTAAGATCAATCCAGAGTGTGACGGCATTAAAGACTGCAAAGACGGTTCAGATGAGTTGCGCTGTAGTGAGCATTCTCACAGAATTACATATTCACATCAAATTTATTATTGGCAATTACATTTTCCTTGCAAGTGAGATTCTTTGCTTGCATAACAAATCCTACAAATGTCATGCTGTGCGTGTAGGTTGCGGCACAAGGCCCAGGAAGAGGGCAAAAATTGTGGGTGGCACGGATGCCCAGGCAGGCTCGTGGCCGTGGCAGGTCAGCCTTCAGATGGAACGCTATGGTCACGTGTGCGGGGCATCTCTGGTGGCCAGCCGCTGGCTCGTCTCTGCAGCTCACTGCTTTCAGGACTCGGATGCAATCAAGTGAGGTTTTAATCAGGCACATGCACTACTGTTCAAAAGGTTGGGTCAGTATTAATTTTTTGGAAGGCTTTACTTTTATTCAGCAAGTATACATTGAATGTATCAGAAATTATAGTAAAGACATTTATAATGTTATACTGTCATACTTAGGAAATAAACAGTGAGACAATACGTTTCTGAAAGTGCTGTAATTGTTTGGGTGAACACTTTTCTTCTAGAAGGTTGTGACAGACCCAAATAATCTCTGCTGCATAGTCACATTTTTTTATACATTTTTTACATTCTTGTAAGGGTAAAGAAGGGCACTAATATTTTTCATGAATACGGGCCCTGATCTCACATACGTTATTATACCAGTCTCCTTGCATCGTTTCTCAGCCTTGATAGTTCAAGGTTCCTTGTTGTTTGTGGGAGGGTCAGAGCGCTCTCAGGATACACCGAAAATATCTTAATGTGTTGATCTTAATGAAGATGAACAAAGGTCTTAAGGGTTTAGAACAATGTGAGGGTGAGCAAATAATGACAGAATTTGCGTTTTTGGGTGACTTGTACGTTTAAGTCGCTAGGACTCCAAAATATGTGACACTCCAGGTATAAGGTGTTTGTATATGTTTCGCAGGTATTCTGATGCGCGATCATGGAGGGCCTACATGGGCATGCGAGTAATGAACTCGGTCAGCAACGCAGCGGCCACCAGACAAATCCGTCGCATTGTCTTGCATTCGCAATACGACCAATTCACCTCCGACTATGACATCGCCCTTCTAGAGCTAAGCGCCCCTGTCTTTTTCAATGAGTTGGTGCAGCCCGTCTGCGTTCCTGCCGCCTCTCATGCCTTCACCTCCGGAACCAGCTGCTTTGTTACTGGATGGGGGGTTCTGTCAGAAGAAGGTATGGCACATTGTAGAAACTCATTCAGAACAAACAGTTACTTCTGGTTGAGCTGAAGCAATACGTTAGCAACAATGTCTTGAAACATTCATACAGTGATTAAGGAAAGAAAAATGCATTCTAAAGAAATCGTCTTTGACCACACCCACCAAAAAATCCCCAGTATTCCCATCGAAAAAATCCCCAGGATCCCCCAAACAGCACACACATCGAAGAGACGCATTAGAAATGCTTCACATTTCCATGGCTTACAGAAGCGGAAGCCATCAGAGTTGATAAACTTCTATTAATGAATAAAGTAAAATAAAAAAGAAATATATTCATATAATTTTGTTCACATTTGCAACCAATAGCAAAAGAAGAATCTGTGATAGCATTTCTATAACCTTGCAAAAGAGTAACAAATATATTGAAAAAGAAATGTCAAATTCATTCCTTCAGCTGTTCATTTAGAAAGGCTAATGCAGCAGAGTTAACTGGTTTTCTGAACTTGAATGACATGGTAATATAACGCCAAAATAGTGTTATAGATGTACTGTAAATGAAAGAAAAATATAATTTCATTGATTTGCTATGGAGATCTTATTTCGAAAGGGTTTTAAAACGCATGTCTTACTAGTAATAAATAAATTTTTATATTTGAAGTATTTTTAAGTCTGTAGACAGAAATAAATCATATTAAACAAGTGAAATCTGTCATTACTTGCATGATTTCCATCTAAAATAAAAAAAAAACTTCTGATTTCAGGTGAATTGGCCACATTGCTGCAAGAGGCCACCGTTAACATCATCAGTCACAACACTTGTAATAAAATGTACGACGATGCGGTCACTCCCAGAATGCTTTGCGCCGGAAACATTCAAGGAGGAGTGGATGCTTGTCAGGTTAGTGCGTGTTTTTGTGTTCACTGCTTGACCGTTTTCACCGTTAATATATCCACATCTGTGTTGGCACAGGGAGACTCTGGGGGACCTTTAGTGTGCCTGGAACGGGGCCGGAGGTGGTTTCTAGCAGGCATCGTGAGCTGGGGTGAGGGCTGCGCCCGACAGAACCGGCCCGGAGTTTACACACGTGTAATAAAGTTCACAGACTGGATTCACCAGCAGACGAAAGGCCAGGTGTGACTTACGCACGCACACATATATTTACACCAGAGAACGGGTGATTGGCCCACACTCAGTTGCATGTGATCGAGGAGCACCGGCCCAGCTCTCATGGTGCCCAGACACACAGCAAACATCAACACCTCTGCATCGGAAGCAATTTCCCACCAATTCCTGTTGCTCAGCGTTTGAAACCTCTACCCACGGTCTGCCAGCAGCTTCCCTCCCCTCTCTATGCCCCAAACTCATAAAAACCACCTACAAACATACTGTACTCTATAAAGCCTCGACAGCCGACTACTAGTGTAGAGATTGAGGAGATTATGTGCAGTGGAAAGAGTTCTCTTGGTAAGATTTGTGTTATTTGCATACAGTGGCTAAATATTAGTTTTCATTCATTTATTCATGTTAATGGAATCACTTTGATTTTTCTCATTGTTTAAGATATACACCCTCCACTTCATGGTCCTTTTCAAATATGTCCAACTGTGAAACTGATTGCATGTCAGACATGATGACCAACATGAATTTTAGTCATTATTGTTACTGTTTTGTATGTTTTTGTAGAGTTTTTGTTATCACAAAAGATTATTGGCTTCTCCTTTATTGGGAGAGAGCAGGCAGCCCCTAAGACTCTCTCTACTGGTCGTGATTGGACATTACATCTTACTCAGTACTTCTTTAGTTACGCACACGTTATGATCTGTATACCTGAAAAACCAGATGTAAATGTCAAAACTGAGCAAATGTTAATACTTTATATTAGATATATGAAAAATAGAATTATATTAAAAAGAGGTGCTACATTACTTCCACTCTGTGATCTGTTTTTATATTGCACGTTTCAATTAAGTCCAAGTCTTGTTTCTTACTGGTTTCTTTCTTATTTAATGTAAATATAATCATGGTTACTGTATGTAATAATAGGTTTTTAGAGGTATGGAAACACAAATGAGTCGGTATCCAAGACAGTGATAAGATAAAATGTTGAAACTGAGTTTTTATTTCTTCCTTTCTCTCTCATTAGCTTTTTTTTCTTTTGAGAAGAATATTAATTTCAGCTGTCCCTGAGATTTTCAAGAGATCCTGACAAAGTCTAAACCTGAGCAAAATTAAAAAATATTTGAATTAAAGTTAGAGATTTCGGTATAATCAAACATTTTCTCATCAACATTTGTGTCCATTTTTATTCCACAAGAGGAATTTTAAGAGAAACATTTTAGACAAAGTTAATGCTTAAAATGTAAAAATGGTATATTAATGCAAATATCTTAAGTGCTATTACTTGTTCTTTTGATTTGTATTAACTTCCTATATTTTGCATCGTTAACGTGCGAGCAGCACAACCAAAATGTCCTTCGATCTTCACTAGTATCTCTTTTTCCTCACTCCTAGTCTCTCTGAATCAACCCTCAGTTGTTTTCCTTCATGCACTGAAGCTCCTCTTTTAAGGACCGCAAGGGTGGGATAACTTCAGACAGCGTTGGATTTACAGCATTAAGCATGTTTATTCGTGATTTGATTGATGAAGTGGAGGAGAGACGCGGCGCGGTGCACCGGGCCCTTGTAGGTCACGTCAGTCGCGCGGGATGGGTGTGTCGATGAGCGTCACGGAAGCTCCGGTGGCAGAGGGAAACGAATAAATCCCGGCCCGCGGTCATAATGGGCAAGAGTTTAACTGGAATTCGTGCGTGGTCCTCCTGCTTCAAGAGTTCATATACTCCGGACGACACCCAAGTTGATTGTAGTCCACGTGAAAGCAGGGTTTGAGGAGTTGTGAGGTGAACTGATTCTCTGGAGTATTGGCTCTGCGGTGTTTCTTCATAGGTGTTCATATCCAAGCAAAGGACCTCAAGCAAGACCAAGAGAATGTTCGATATATTATTTGTGGTCATATTTGGATTGTCAGGGCGTGTTCTGACTAAAGGTAAGTAAAATGAACTTCACTGTTTTCGTACTTATTTGTATTAAACGTCTAAATCTGTTTTTTCAAACACGCACGCTTTCATGCTCCATCAATGCGAAAGGATGAAAACCTTTTTGGCAATGCTTGAGGATGTGAGTGTGACATTCCTTAATTACAGCGCAACATTTGCATTGTATAATGATGAGAGTTTCATTCACTTTGGATGAACATAATTACTTGTTAGGGGTTTTTTTATTCGTGCCGAGTTTTCAATAACGCGTACTGCAAACGCGCAAAATTACGCGCTAAACCAAGACTATGGCAAGCCTATTTAACATTTAACATAAAAAAATATTAATAAAAAGTATTTTTTGTTACTAGTAGCATTTTTATAAATTGAACTTAATCCAAATTAACGATATTTGTTCAAACTACTTGTCTAAAAAATATGATAGCTGAAACTCATGTTCCCATAACGTTCGATTAAATACACTTTGTTAGAGAAAAAAACTTCTTGATTGGAATGCTACAATCTAGCAGTGTGGTAGCTAATACTGTTGAAGTGAACAAGTGAAATGAAAATCAGAACGAGCGATTAAAAAAAAATGCATATAAAAATTCACCACAGGCAAAATAAGCACAATAGACAAAACAAATGTAAAACATACTATTATAGAGATTATGATAATTTGCAAATATGTAAAGTATATTAATGATAAAAATAAATTGGCTATTGATATAAAAACGGACATTAGTATTTAAGAAATAAATGCTAAATCAGCCTGCCATAGTGGGACAAGTTGTTTTGATAGTAGAGACCTTTCTGCTCTTACTTGGCATCCGTCTTTAATGTTTGGCCCCGGTTGAATCAGAGAGGGCGTTATTTCCTGAGCCTGATGACTTTGTGAAATGGAAGTTCTAATATAAATGACTTCGGGGTCATGACCACCGTGAGGCAGGAACCAGCGCTAATCAGGGTGTTATAGCTAAAACAGACCCGAGGGGAGGAAGCAGGGGGTGAAGCGATGTACTGTCCACGCCGCGCGATTATTAGTGCTTTATTGGTCAACAATTCAAAACTCGCATCACAGGATGGAAAGCTGAAATAGATTAATGGCCAAACATGTGTTTTAAGCATACGTCCCATCTTGCGTGCGCAAAACACACAGTTATGCCGGAAAAATATTTTTTTTGTAAATTTATCAGGATGTTGGATATTAGAAAGATTTCTAAAAAGGACTACAAGCGAAATGCACTAATAAAGCTATTTCAAATGAACAAAAACAATTCACTATACATGAAAAAATGCATGCAAATGAAATCGGCTGATTAAAATAATTGCAGAATCTCGTTTAGCTCATCCTTGTTGAAATTACAGTTCCAGTTTGCAGAATCTTAAGAGTTCAGAAAAAAAACATTACCAAGAAACGTTTTCCTCTTATAGTCCCTGAATTGGCTTTATTATTCTTTGTGATCAATACAGTTAAGCAATGCTTCATTTAGGCTAATACTTTTACCCGTTTAGAATAGCACTTAGGCTACGAGAGAAAAAAAAAAAGAATAGTCCAAACTATTTAAATAACGACCATTTTCAGTAGCCTGTTTAATAGGACTGGCTTCCCAGGGTACTATTTTAGCTACCAACGATGTTACGAATCAGCCTGTTATAGATGTTTCATAACACGTTCTTCTGATATTTGAGTCAAAAGGAAACGGCTAAAATTAAAGTACTTTTTTTTGTGCGCACGCAACATCCATTCGGCGCTTTAATGTCCTGCGTCTTTATGAAGCCCTTGTTCGTGTAAGGTGCCCTTGGTCGCCTACGTGCTTAGCTGCAGTTTAAACCTCAGCCTAATTCGCCCTGCTTCCTTAGCGTTTATTCGGGTATGACGTGTGAGGTTTGTTGAGTTTGGCAGCTTTCTGCGCCGTCGTTAGCGGCAGGCGCTTCTTGTCGAGGGTTTCTGAAACGGAACCTCAGCGTGTGGACCGGCTGATAACGAGCCTGCCTGAATCCCGTGCGGGACTCGCTGTGGGAAAAAGCGCTTGACTCCTGCTTCCTTTTTTTCATTGGTCTAACTACAATGCCAATTTAATGTATAGACGGCGCATGGCCTGCGCGTAGCATGTGAATAATGGAAAGGAAATGATGCTGTAAGTTTTTTTTTTTTTTTTTTTTTTTTTTTTTTTTTTAAAGCAATAAACAATGGTGAGAGCTTTTCCTAATGTATAGACGCGTCTACGTGTTTAAAATCATATTGAATTATGTGCCACCTTAACCCACAGTTAGGTGTTTTTTCCTAAACGACAAAAACAGATGAAAGTTTGAGTATGCGAACACACTTTTTGATTTAGTGTATTTGTGCGTACTATAGGTTACATGTGATTTTGCATATTAAGTAGGCTATTAATGTCAGCATAACGCGGATATGATCAATCATTTTTATAGGCCTGTTATTCAGTACAAAATACCGAGTCGTTACATTCGATTTATGATCCATTTGGGCGTGCTGTCTCATTAATCAGATAAATAAAATTTAATTTATGCTTGTATTCACGTACATGTATTACAATAAGATATAAAATAAAATGTAATCTATATGCAAAGTTGAAAATACGTTATTATACGTTATTTTAGACCAATAGAATTGTATCTGTCACATGTAAAATGATTTTGTTGACATTTTACCTTTTATTATTATGCAGGCTACTTTTTTACCAACAGTAAAAAAAAAATCTTAAAAGAATTTGATGCATTTAGTTTTTATTATTATACATTTTGGTTTTTAAAAAAATAATGTGTTTTTTTTTTCACTTAATCTCTTTCATATCATATCTCTGAACAATACTCAATTGACCTTCAACCTTGGAAAAGTAGTGCTGTGCTCAGAAGCACCTAACTCTATCAGTATTATCAGGAACTGTTGTTTCTATAGCCTTAAATGGCATAGTCCTGTTTAATATAAGTTTTACATGGACTTTTATCATTTGAATGTGGTCAGTGTCACCCTGTAAAGCTTCACAGTATCTTGCAGAGCAACCTCTAACATGCCTTTCTGTTTTCTATCTGAAAGATACAGACACAAAAGGGAGGTTCAGTTCTCCAGTGTTGGATGTTACTGAAAAGGAGCTTATTATAGAGAGAAATCAGACACTTCAGCTAAACTGCAGGTGAGTGATTTGTCATGGCTAAAGGAGGCTAAATCTTATGATTAGAGGAGAAGGAAGTGGTTAAAAGTGGATCATGATGTTTTGGAGGAGTCACGTATGGCTTTATGATTAACAGAGGTGATACAGATTTTGATCAGGAGGAATGTAGACGTTTGGAGTGAGGGATTGTAAAATGTAACCATTAAAGATGAGAATAAAGTGGGGTCAAAATCTTAAGAGCATATTGAGATCTGAAACAAACAGAACACTGTGGGCATTTAAATGACTGAAATATGTAACAATGTGCATTATTTCTAGGTCACTAACCAATAGTCAAATTTGACCATCAGCTTATTAGTACAGAAGGTCAAAAGTTCACATGCAAAATCATCTTTCAAATCATCTTGCAGAACTTAATCATCAGATTTTTGGGATTTTGTGTGATGTTGTCATTTAAAGCAAAACTAAATACAAAACAAACAAATCATAAGTCATGTAAGTCATTTTTACTCTGACGTCACATTCAATGCTAGTAAAGCTTAGTAAAATGCAAAACAGAAATATTTTTATTAATGCTCCCAAACTTTCCTATATGTGTTGATTACTGAGATGATGATGTACTTGGACCATTAGGTATAAATTGTATGAATTATCCATTGTATAATCAAAGTGCGGTGTTTCAGGGGACGGTGGGAGCTCCATTGGATTTTGCCGTCAGGTGTCCCAAAAGTCTACCATGGCACACAGATAGAAGAAACTCGATGCGGGAGGAAAAATAACCAGTACTGCAGCCGCCTTACGCTCAGTCCTGCTTTAGCTCAACACACTGGCTCTTACCGCTGCAGGTACCGCCAAAAGCAGCGCAAACAGGCCTCTGTGTACGTCTACATCACAGGTAAGATGCTTCAGGTGAACGCTTTAATTCTTCCTTTCCAGTGTTGTGACAAATATGATTTAATTTACTCTTTAAAAAGCTTGAGCATAAAACAGAACGTTATTGATATTTCCACTATAATTACATTGTAGTTAGCCTTATAGTCATCGTCGTTGTTCTGAACGGGCCTTAAAACAAAGTTTAAACAACATAACAAGGTTTTGTAGGAATTGTAATGAAGCGCTAAAGAGAGCACCGATAAACGCCTAGCAGAGACCAGAGTTCCAAGCGGAGGACCCAACTTGTCACGACCTCCGTTTAATAGCTTGGCCATCTCACTGACCATTTCTGCTGCTTAAGGCTAAACAGGAAGCCTCAGGAAGTAAATAATACCTAAACACCATTTTTCTCTCGAGGCAACACATCCGACTAAGTGAGTGTCTGGCACGGATTCGCACTGGCATTTTTTGTTTTTGCTCACACCGTAGGCTGTCCTCTCTCACTTCTGACTAAATTTAAACGATAACTTTCATTTACATGCTACCTCGAGGGGACAGAAATAACCCCAGCTGTTGAAAGGCTCAGCTCTTGGGCAGCCTTTCCCAGGGTACCCGGTCTTATCTATCTCCCTCAGCCCGGCCGTCCGTATCCTGTGCTGCTCAGGGGGGAGGGACAAGTTGGACAACTTGGAGACAAGGATAGAGGATGCGATGTCTCCTTGTATATGTTTGTTGGGATGCGTGTCTGTACATGGGAGTGGGCACCTTGAGGGCATGCCGGGGCAGAAGAGACTCGGATCCTCCCTGGTTAGGCATTAAGGAAGGCTAAGAGGTGCCCCAGGTCACTAGGTGCGGCCCCCGGTTAGCCAACAAGGCCCCTGAGGACCATCAATCGCTCTTGCGGCCATGTCCATTTAGCCTCACCCTTCGTCCTTTATATTGAATCAAAGCACGACAAGGAAGCATCCAGCAGTCCTTGGGGTACTTTTGTTAAAATGTTCAGAGATTTTTTTTCCGTTCCTTTAATAACACCAGAGCTTTGAACAATGGGGCGAGCAACACCCAAAGCCTTTCATTGCCACAAGAATATTGCAACTGGGGCGAAAGTGCAACCAAGAAAACAACAGAGACAGAGAGAAAGCGTTTGATAACAAGCAAGCATTCTCTGTGTATTTGTTGCTGACTCTAGATTGTTGTCAGCCTCTGCTGTTTGTATGTTTGTTCCTGACCTCAGCATTGGCGTTTCAGATAGCCAGCAGCCGTTTGTAAAGATGCAGTCTGAGAACCCAGATGTGGTGTACATGAAGAAGGGAGAGCCGTTAGTCTTCCCCTGCAGAGTCACAAACCCGGATGCCAAAGTCTCATTTGTCAAGGTGAGTGTCTCAGCTGTGAGTCAAACAGGTCGTTTCATAAGACACATCAGCTTGCCCTCCTTCCAGGAACAAGAAATCTGTTACTCAGCCCTGAATGCAACATGTGAGACCGCCTCAGCCAATCAGAACATGCTTGATGTTTCATTTGCAGAGTTGTAGTGAACCAATGAGGGCAGCGGGCGGAGCCATCCAGAGAGCTGGAAACTAACTGCAGTTTAGAACAAAACTTTCTGGATAAAACACATTAGTTTTCTTGCCCTTTCCTTTAATATTATAAACACAGGCTTTTCATTTTTGTCTGTCAGCTATTAAAATGTGAAGTTATCAGATCCATTCAGAACATATTTGATGTTAATGCTGGATTAAAAACCAATGAGATTTTGACAGCGGGCAGGGCCATCCAGAGAACTAGATCCATTATTTTGAAAGGGGGATATTGCTCTGCGATGCTTTGTATTGTTGTTTTAGGACAATGTCTAAGAATGAGCGTTTTTAATAATTATGTCTGTTTGAATGTTCAACAGGCATTTTAACATATCTTTGTCATAAATATATAAAAACTGCTCTATACTCACATTTCAAACCCAAAGAAATTCATTCTGTATGTAATCTGATGACCGTATGTGCATCCCAATTTGTGTATTCATGCACAATGACATTTTATGCCATTCTAGTGCAAGTAGCACGTTCACAAAATTTCATAAAGCAAACATGCACTTTAAATACCCAAATGGTGCATTTAATAACCCCAAAAAATGAAGAGTGAAATGTTGGATACTTCATGCCCTCAACCGTCAGTTATCTGACTGATTATGAATGAAAAAATATATTTGCATATTGTAATTTGTACACTACACAGTTGAATATACAGTGCTCGCTGCTAGGGTCCACTGCTATTTTCACGTTCTTTACTTACATCACGTTTTAATGGGATTGTATTCAATATTTTACAAGAGCCTCTCTGAAGAACTTGTGTTCTGTTACATTCAGCTAAAAGTCGATGTTGAAGCAAACTGATATGTGATGGATAGTTATTCCAAATAGTCATAAAAAGACCGATCAAGTACTTCTGTACTCAGCTATTCGTACCAATCCCTACTCTTATCTATGGCTTCCACTGCCATACATGGAGTGCATCCTCTCACTCTCATTCACAAACTCTCCCTGTCCTTATCTAACAATCACCTCAGGTTATAAGGGCAAGTGTGCGTCTCTTCGTGCCAGTTCGGATGTCTGTGTGTTCATGAGGGCATGTGGAGGGGATGTACAGGAGTCTTCTTGGCTCAGCATGACATGGATACTTTAAGCCGATGCTCAGAGTGAGCGGCGCCCACAGCTTCCTTTTCTTGTTGGCACTGCACAAAGCCAAGGAGATGACGCTGAGACCACCTCACGCAGACTGATGTCTTCCACAGCTGGTGGCACGGACAGAGATTTGAGGAATGAAGCTAAAAAGATGGATTGCTGTGCATTCGTGATATGATTAGATACACTACTGTTTCTCCGGAGACATAGGATGAGTCCAAATATGGCAACAAAAGCCTCAAGAGGGTTTAAAAAAGGAATTAAGCATTTCAGGATGAATTTCAGATGAGAAGAGGAAGCGGAAAAGAACAAGTTGACCAGTTCCCGTCGCGCTGCCTTTGGCTCCTCGCATGCAGGATGGAAACTGTTTTAGGATATGCTAGTGATATGACATCCCTATCCTCCCTCCTTGCTCAAAAAAGCACCACATTTCATTTCTGTTTGCTTTGTTTATGTCCTGCCGACCCTACGCACAGATATTCATAAGGTAAACGTGCTATAAATAAGAGCTCTCTCCACCCTTCTCAAGCCTGGACTGTCACACACTGCTAGAGTGTTTTTTTCCTGAGAGGATTTTGCACTTGGCAGTGTATCTTTAATCTTGCACCTTTCGCGTAGGGAACAATACATAGGCTCTCGCTGAAGCTGTGAAAGTAGCCGCGGGACCCTTCCAGAAGCTGACCTGAGGGCCTAGCCGCGATGTCTATATCCTGTAGTAACAGGATGTGAGGAGATGGACTGGAGTCACGTTTCCACATCCTCGCCCTCCCTTATTATGCATTGAACATAGGGAGGGATGTTAGCGAGAAGTTGGTAAATTTGATGGGGCGCAATCTTTTATTATATATGTTCTTAAATATTAAGTAAATGATTTAACTTTATTTTTAATGTCAGTTTTAGTGCTTCAACTAGTACATTTAGTTGCTAAGGTTATTTTTTTTAATCAAATTTTTATTTCATTTATTTCAATCATTGAATATTTTTCATTGCTTTTTTATTAAAAATAACACTAGTCTGTTTAGTTTAGTGTTGATTGATAAATGCAATTGCTTGGTCTTAAAGCCATCATTTTTTTGTGGCTTTATTTCTGTCAAATTATGCAAAAAGTGTGAAAATATTATGTAAATGCACTAGCCGTTCAAATAAGCCAAAAGATTCCAGTATTTTGTTCCAATATCATTTCCACTACCGTCATTTCCGCCACAGAATGTTGTTACACAATACATAATTTGAGATATGACGGAAATGTCAGTGTGGTGGAAATGTTCATGATGCTTCAGAAAAGTAAGGAATTGTCATTTGGTCAACTGCAGGTCATTGTTATTTGGAAGGTATGTGTTTAAAAATAGTTTATTTCCACAAGGCCAAAAGTGCCCTGACTTAAAGAAATACTCCTGGATAACAGGCTTATCTAATGCTTAGTACCTAATGCAGTAGTACTTCCTAGTGCTTCCTAGAAACCAGGAGATTTTGAGCAGCTCACACTGGGAGGAAAGCATTCACCTGATCCCCTGAGAAAGGGCAGGACACTTCCACAGTGTCACATCTAAGCCTGTAAACATTTCCTCCATTGAATATGGAAGTAAACAAAATCATAACACCGCTCTCCAAGAATTTCTAAAGGACGGTGCACTGTTGAACCCATCAGAGCCCTTGTGTGCGCTGGCCAAATGAGAATAAAACTGAAAGTGCAAGTTTGTTTTAAAAATACACACAAATGAGATCCTTGCAAAGTGTTGTATTGTTGTATTGTACCTAAAAGAAATGCAAAAGCTTGCGGTGTAGCTGCTGTAACGTTTTTTAATTATTCATATTTTTACATTTTCAGTTTCCTTTCCACCGGTTAGCTCCTGATTATAGAAACATAATCTGGAACAGCAGGCATGGTTTCACTATCCGTAGTCCCACATTGATGGACAACGGGCTGTATTCCTGTGAGACTACCGTCAATGGAGTCAAATATAGCAACAAGTTCTTGACTCACAGACCAGGTAAGCACTTTAGGTTTCTATGAGTGACTTCTTAGTCAACCACAAATTCAATTAAAAAATGTTTCTGTCTCTGTTTTCCTCTCTTACAGTGACTAAAATCCTGGATGTGTATTTGAACAGCACAGGTTTGGTCCACACATTACAGGGCCAGATGTTAGCACTGAACTGTACCGTTACAGCTGAATGGAACGCCAGGGTTTCCATTAGCTGGACATACCCACAAAAGGTGGGTTTTACACTGTATGCATTTGTGATTTATAAACTGCTATTTCTAATGTCTTTATTCTGCAGTTGGCATAATCTGCATTTATAGATATAGATTTAAAAAAAAAAATAGCACACCCAAGAATTAAAATTTGTTGAACACAAAAGAAGATATTTTGAAGAATTTTGAGGAACCAAACATTTGTTGGTCCTCATTGATTTCCAACAGGGAAAGAAATGCAATGAAAGTCAACGGTGACCATCAACTGTTTGATTACCAGAATCATCTTTTACGTACAACATAAGAAACAGTTTTAAATGACATAAGGGTCAATAAATGATAGCAAAATTTTGAGTGAACTATCCCTTTAAGATAAATTCATCTTGATGCATCACTACTACTAAATTAATTAGTTCCATATTTCCCATTAAATAGAAAATCATGAATTTGCTTGTTTAATATCTGATCGAAAGCAAATGGATACTTGGTCAGTTTTTCTTCTGAGAAAAAGGCAGTAACGAAATATGTCTACACTAGAGTTTCAGAACACATCTCAACAGTCTCAAATTGTGCTTAGATTAGCTAATATATCAGTGTCTGCCATCATTAAAATCTTCAAAATGATCAGGAAATTAATTAATATAATAATCTAATAAATGTAATTAACAATTAGAATTGTGTTTTATGTACGCATTCTTTATGTGTGTAAATACAAAAATCTTAATATGTCTAATTTGCTTCTATTCAAATTCTATTGCTTGAACTTCGTAGCTTACTCAATTTAACCTCAGCTGTAGATGCCAAAAAACAAAAATCTGAGCTCTATTTTAAATGAACTGTGCAGACATTCCCTTTTATTAATAAGTGCTTTAAATGGCAATTAAATGGACAGTTGTTCTGCAGACCTCATTTCATCTGAAATCCATGCTGTTTATATTCTTGATGTTTGTGACACAATTAGCTTTGATTCTTCTTATTTCAGGCTAATGGATCTGCCACTATCATCAGACGCATTTCAAGGAGCCAAGCCAACATGCTCTTCTACAGTGTTCTCACCATCCCCAAACTGAGCAAAGCAGACAGAGGACTTTACAAATGTCATGTGACAAGTGGTCCATCCAAGCGAGAAACAAATACCACAGTTATTGTCTATGGTGAGTTTTAGAATTACCTTGTTGCTGGGTTAAAATTTTAAACGGTTGTAAATTTCGGTTGTAAATTTCAGATTTATAACTATATATATATATATATATATATATATATATATATATATATATATATATATATAGCGTATATATATAAATAGCTGTAGATGCCAAAAACAAAAATCTGAGCTCTGAGGTTAAATTGAGTAAGCTACGAAGTTCAAGCAATAGAATTTGAATAGAAGCAAATTAGACATATTAAGATATATATATATACCATGCCAAGCTACTGTTCGACCTCCAATGGATTCTAAATCACTATTTACAGCTTTTTATCTCTCGGCTGTTCACACATGTGTTTCTGATTGTCTTACTCTTTTGTCTGTTTGTTCCCAGACCAGCCTTTTATTCGACTCAAACACAGAGATGGCTCTGTGGTTCAGGCTTCTGCAGGACAGAAATCTTTCCGTCTTACTCCAAAACTAAGGGCTTTCCCTGAACCTGAAGTCATCTGGTAAAATTTCCTGTCATTACATAGTTCCCGTTGCTAAGTAGTTCATTAAATTTTCATTAAAGTGAACAGAAACCACATATTTGGCCAAAGAGGAAAAAATCTCAATAATTGAATCTATTGCTTAGGTTGAAGGACGGGATGGCCGCCGCCGAGCGGTGCTCCCGTTACCACGTAGACGGGTTTTCTCTGGTCATTAGAGATGTTGCTAAAGAAGACGCAGGAATCTACACCATCCTTACTGGCATCCAGCAGTATGGACTTTATGAGAACCTCACAATCACGTTGGTGGTAAATGGTGAGATTTAGCATAAAGAATTTTTTCTTTGAATTACTCCTAGGCAACGATTATTTGCAATTAATTACATCAAAAATAAACGTTTTTGTGTACAAAACATGTGTGTGTGTATTGTGTATATTTATTATGTATACATATATATACACACACATGCATATGTATATATTTAAGAAAAAAAGTATATATTAAATATATTTATATATAATCTAAATTATATGAACATATGTGTAAATGCATTTATATATTTTCAATATATAGTTTTTGTGTTTGTGTAAAAATTATGCCAAAATCATTAGGATATTAAGTAAAGACTATGATCCATGAAGATATATTGTACATTTTCTACTGTAAATTTATCGAAATCTAACTTTTGATTCGTAATATGCATCGCTAAGAACTTACTTTGAACAACTGGCGATTTTCTTAATATTTGAATTTTTGGCAGCCTCAGATTCCCAGCACTACTTTTAATGTAATTGAACTGTTTTATCAAAAAAAAAAAAAGATCTTGTTTTTCATTTTACTTTTCCCTTTCATGAAAATCTGTTCACAGTGAAGCCACAGATCGGAGAAAAGACAGTTTCTTCTCAGCAAACCAGGACTGTCCAGCGAGGCAGCAGACAGGCCTTGCACTGCACCTCTCATGGTGTCCCACCACCTCAAATCCAATGGCTTTGGCATCCGTGTCCTCCAAAAGGCCTGTAAGTTTACAATTCACTCAAAAACACACACATATTTGTCATATATGAAATAAGGCAGTGATAATTGCACATTGAAATGCTGATCAAATACATAACCTTATTGCTATATGCCAGAATACCTACTCATATAACATAGGCCCTGTTTTAGGAAGGTTACGGTCCCTTTGTTTTATTCAGGCCTCTGCGAGCTCTCTAAAATCTCATTTAATTTCCTATCTCATGTTTTAAAAAGTGAAAGCATTACAATGAACTTTCTAAATTTGAAAACATTTCCCCAATGACTGACTAATCGTGTCCTGATTGCCCTTTAGTCACAGAGGAAAGGGATACGGTGAAGAATACTGGGTCAGGGCCAAAAATTCAGTCACTTTAATTTAGTATTTGATCCAGGTGAAAAAACACACGAGAGACAATGCAATTTTGCTAGGTTTGGATTTCCCACACCAGACTAAGTTAGATATCCTCTCCACAATTGCGTAATGTCCTGAAACAATTTAAACAGTTCAGTTATTTCACACTGTACCTGGTCACAGTGTGTTTGATGTGTTTTTTTTAGAATGAATGCACATATGAGTGGAGACATGTGTCTATATATACAGACATACACACACACATATGTGTGTGTGTGTGTGTTTGTGAATAGAGACCTGTTTTGTCTAATTCAGCATGTGTTCAGACAGGGTTTCCTCTTAGCCTGTAGAACAGATGCTTGAGAAGGCCTTTCATGTGTGTGTCTCTATTCATTTTTGTGTGGATGCAGACGCTCATGTGTGTGTGTGTGTTCATATTTGTGTGAATGTGTGCCTGGTACAGTCACAGAACTGAATTTAACTCCCGAGTTAAGAAAAAAGCACTTCAAAAGAAGCCAGTTCCGTGCTTACAAGCACGATTTGTTCGTTTCTAAATCAAACACTATGATTTAATGAACTTCCTGTGCAGAATGCTGGCTGTTTATTATTGTGATTGCTCAGACGCATCCTGCCATGCCTTCTTCAATGTCTGACACACCACATATCCACCGTTCTCATGAGAAAAATTTAGCAAGCATTACTCATCTCATAGAAACACCCTTCCACATACATTCCCGACTTACTCCCATATAGACACACACACACACACACACACACATTTTCTTCAAATCGCTACAGTCTGACACACAGTATGTGTCCATTTTTAGGTCATGCTTCCCCTTATTGTACTGCCTTTATATTGGTGATATTTTCTTGGCCTGTTCTTTGAGTGCTTAAATGGAATATCACTTAGAGGAAAAGTCTTGTTGGCTGAAATATTTCAACAAACCCCCTGTATGTGCCAGCTATCCTTCATGCAATCTTAAAGCGACAGTTCATCCAAAAATGCAAGTTCTTTCATGATTTGTTTAATATTAATATAATCAAATTATTGCTGTTAACAACCCATTAACAATGATTTTGGATTCAATAAACATCTAATTTGCTACATATTAATTAAAGTAGTTACTAAGCTTAAATATTGGGTAACTAGTTAATGGTAATAATTTGTCCCCATGGGTACTAAAATATTACGTAGTTTTTCAATATTTCTAGTTTTATTACGTTTTAGCTTCAGTTTAAAAAAGAAAACATAGAAAAGTAGTTCAAATACTATAAGTTTCTTATATATTTTATTTAATATGATTAAATTTTTTTTTAAGATATGCCTTAGATATGCCTGAAATTTTGGAACAACATTTTTGGATAAACTATCTCTTTCAGAAATTGTTTGGTGTTCTAATGGCAAACCCACATGGAATTTTCAGCTACAAATTACCTCAGAAATGTAACAATGATATAATTTGATCCAAAAACTATTTTTAATTATTTATGCTTCCAGTTAGCAATATCTATCTAAAACACTTTATGTTTAAATTGTTTCTGGTGGATTTTATGCTAAAACTGGAACAGAAAATGCATGTAGATTCTGTCTGGGTCTGCCTATGTGTGCATATTGATTTTTCTGAGATATACTCATCTTTAATTTCTAAAGGTATATATATGATTAAAAAAAGAAAACACTGTGTAAAGCTTGATCATTGAAAGGTATCGTATGTACATTCTATTGAGAGGTCTTGACTGGCTGGACCCTGACTCAGGCCCTTATTCTTTATAGCAGCCCGGCGCGGCTGGCCTGACGCTGCGGTGGAGGAGGCCCAGGGAGAGTGGAGTTGTGGGCCGGGCCGGCCTGATAGCGGCTGGATGGGCTTGAGCTCGGCCATGGGAACAGCAGCACTCTTATCTCAGCCAGGCAGGAGGCGCAGACGGGCTTCCTGTGCGAAAAATCAGAGCGCTTTTCCTCTCGTTGTTTGGCTTCCTCCCCGACGCGAGACAGCTTCCCAGCAGCGTGATTGTCCCTCCGTCTTCAAACGTGGCACAGTCCGCTTCCTCAGGAGCTTGATCTATTCTTGAGAGTCCCTGATCCCACACACACACACCCTCCGCCCCACTTTACCGATCCCCCACAATCCCCCTCACCTGTCCTGCCACACTCACAAATAACCCCACAACTGCCAGTGCCCTTCCTTATCCAGCTACCCCAGAGACGTCACTAAAAGCAGGCCATCTCACGAGGATCCAGAACAGCCGGGCTCACACAGGACGGAGAGGCTGATATCTCTGCACCCCTGGAACTACATTCTAATTTATTCCTCTTTGTTGTTTTTGTTGTACAGAGACAGTTTTTTCTGCTCTTCCTCTTTCTGAGCATGATCCCATCCATACACTGCCTGGTGCTGCTTTGCTTTTCGTGTTCTTGAGTGGTACTATAAAGGATGTATGAACCAAGCCTCCATCTCCAAAGCCCAGACCATCAGTTGTAGTTCTAACATCCACAAAAAGCTGTGAGTTCAGATTGTACACGATGAAAATATCCTCTATCTACTATCTCGACGTGAGCCAAGGAGGGCAGAGAAAACCGAGGCTCGCTATTTGGATTTCTCTTTTTTTTTTTTTTCCAGACTGGACCTGGCCCAGAATGCCTGCTGTGTAGGAGTTCTGATGGGCCGTAAATGAATGACAAAAGCTCTGTGTCATCCTGTGTGTCATCTTATGTCAAACTATTCCACTTCACAGTGATGCTGTGTATTACAGTTGCTTTATTTTGTGCTGAAAGAAAAGATCCTGCCTGTTTGTGTGCAAGTGTTTGTGTGTGTTGCGTGAGTATTTGTGCGTTTGTTTCTACTCTACGGGTCTCTCCCAATGTGATTCGTCCCTTTTTATACAGATTGTCTATGAGTAATATATGATTCTAATATTTAATAATTTTATACAACTAACTTACTTATGGTAAATCTCAATAATTGCCAAATGTGTAAGAACGCTGATAAAAATGTATTTTTAATATCTAATGTATGTGTTCATATCAAATGTATTTGTTTTTACATTAAATTTGCTTGAAATTATTTGTACAACATGGTCTGTTTGGTTCCGGAAAATGCATATGTGAAGTCCTAGCTGCTGGCAAAGATGTAGCTGAACTATATAATAAACTGTTTCTCGATTGATGCTTTTCTAGACAATAAAGCAGAGTAGATTTCATAATGACCCACTGAAGTCAGTTCGTAACACTGTACGCAGGCACACCGTGTACATGGATGAAGGTGTGTGAATGCAGAATGAGTGGGGATGTTTGTGGTTAAAACAAATGGGTGTTTGAAGTCTGTGTGCATGAGAGAATGGGCGAGCGACTGTTCCCGAAGAGCCGTGGGAGAGTGGACTGTGCGTTTGAGAAGTGCTGTTGTCATGATCAGGGTGGGACATACGAGGACAGAACATTCACTGTCTCAGCCAAATAGGAAGAGCAATCAGAGAGAGCCGTCAAAGCCAGGGAGGGGTAACAGGGCGGTGGGCACACAGTCACGGACAAATACCCATCACCACGGCCCATCACAACCGTGCTCTAAAGATTAGAGACCTTAAAGAATTGGCATGGATAAGATAATAGGATGAATGCCTAGAAGTTGGTGTGCAAAGTGGATGAGAGGTTGGAGCTTGGCTGGGATGATTTACAGACAGGAAAAGGAACACATCCAAACCCCACACACTGCTAATTACGGAACACTCCAATGAGTGTCACCGTATCCTGACACGAATGACACACACACACACACACACACACTGAAAATGAATTCCGAAAAGAAAAAAAAAACAATTTGGTATGTTGACTCTAGTGAAAAATGAATTCCCAAGAGACCCGGTCTTCCCCTTTCAGACCGCAGCTGCGCTACACATCTGTGTCTTGTGACATCACTGCTTGGACACTTGTGAACTGAGAGTGCTGTCGTTCTCTCTTCCTCTTTCTCGTCCTCTATCTTCCTCTCTATAAGATGCGAGAAGCCTCCTCCTTCGTCCTGGACTGCAGTCAGCGAGAAGACAGAAGTCACGTCCACCCACAATCCCATCCTGACCGTCAGCCACAGACAGGAAGTGTTAGAAGGGAAGAATAAGGTGAGTGTTCGACTGGGCGGACTGATCATAGGGAACAGATTAAATGAATACACAAGAGGGCACACAAGAACGCAAAAGTACACCCCCGCTGTTCACACAAGGTCATCTACGCTTATTTCTGTAAAATTATGTGTTCCACCAAATCTTTCTAGATAACAGCAATCAAGTTCCAATTCTAGTTAGTTCTGTAGGTGGTAAACAGGTGTCTTTCCTCTCTGATTACCGGAGCAACATTAAATGATTTATTTCAAGAATACTCCATCTCCATCCCCCATGCATGTACTTGAATTGCCCTCCTTGTCAGAATCTGTTCCCCCATCCATTTGAAGAGACATGTTATCTCCTGTTTGGAGATTATTCTTAACCAAAATCAGTTTGATAAATATTAAAACGTCTTTCTTTAAGAAACTATAGGGGATTAGAATTTGATAGCAAAAAATACAGCTGTTAGAATAAGATTGAAACCATTTTTTGCATTTCAACCTATGTTGCAAAATCTTGGTCACTTACTCATGAAGCTTACTCATTTTGTGGCTAGAAGTAATGTGAAATGTTATCCATATGTGTGGGAAAAATTACCCACAATTTACCCAGCATGTCCCTGGCTCCACATCAGCGGTCATGGCTGGTCTTGGAACAACATTATTAACAAAACTAATGACTCATTATGGGTTTGTGCATAGGACTTAAGGTGCTTGAACAACATTCATTAATCTAGGGTATGAGTATGGATTGTTTTATAACTATGATTGTTTAATGACAATGTAGTTCCTGGACAAACAATGGAAGCTGATGCTGGAACATTTTCTACTTGAGGAAATCACATAATGCTTAAACTTTTCAGGCGTGCTTGCTTTCATGCAACAGTTGTTTTTTTGTGTTTCCACAGACTGTAGGAGTTCTGACAGTTGGCGAAGCATTGATTTCTGGCATCTATCGCTGTGCTGCATCAAATTTATTGGGCAGAGATGAACTAGACATCCGTTTCTATGTCACAGGTATATGTGTGTATATATATATAAAACTACATTTTAAAAACCTCAACATCCAGATATTGTACTTAATTCTCCATTACTTTTTCTCTCATGCTCCCTCTCTCTAACTCCTTCCCTTTCTTCCTTTAATCCCGCCTCCTCCATCCCCTTGTTTTCGAGGGTTTGCTTTCAAGCTGTGCTAAATTCGGCCACAGTGGATGTAGCCCATCCTGGCTGTTGTCATAGTGACAGGGTGGAGGAGTGAACAGGAACCTGTGGCTCTTATCATACTGCCTCCTCGTGCGGTGCATTATTTGGAGAACACTGGTGGTGTTCGGGAAAGATAAACATTATCTTCCATCAGGAAACCCTCGAGCGGTTTCCACGGGAAATTTCAAATAGCTAAAGTAAATAGCGCGCCTTTACACTAGCGTCTTATTGCTAGTTGCACTGACAATGGCTATTCAACATTGTCATCAAAGGTTACAAAAAATGCTGCTTGGTCAACACTTCCAAAATGGTTTCTCTAGGCTGTTTTTTGTTTAATAGCCTCAAACAAAACTCAGTTGTTGCCAGGAGGTCTGCATGTGTTCAGTCTCACTGTATCGAGGATTTATGCACAGGAAGTGGAAACTGAAACTGCTTTTGTCCACCATCACAGATGTCAAAGGAGGCCTTATCGCGTCTTTGGAGGAAGAGCCCAGAGAGGGAGGGGACCTTCGTCTGGTCTGTATAGCCAATAGACACCTCTATTCAGACCTGGCATGGTATAGATTAACGAATCAATCCACAGCATCAGAGGGAGCTTCAGTTCTCGGCGGGGAGCTCAAAGAGGGCCAGTTCTCTCACACTCTGCAGCTTCTGCTAAAGAATGTGACTGCTCAGGATTCAGGAACATACCGCTGTTCCACCACACACCTGCTTACAGGAGAACACACACACCTAGATACAGCCGTGGAGGTCACAGGTGTGTCTTTAAAAGTCATTGTGCTCAACACACACACACACACATTGTGTTTCCATGTTCCGTAGGTGTAATGGTTTTTATACTGTACAGACTGTATATTGTCCTATGCCAACCCTACACCTAAACCTATCCCTTATTATATTAACCTACATTTTTAGATTTTCAAAAAATTTTATTCTTTGTATTTCCTCATGGGGACCAAAGGTCAAAATGTACTGGTATTTTTATCGTTGTAGGGACATTTGGTCCCCATAATGTGATAAATACCAGGTGCAAACAGACACACACACACACACAGACACACACACACACACAATTATACTCTCTGTAAAGCGATAGTTTGTCATTACATGAACATTCGGTCAACATTTACTCACCATTGTTGACTTTCATGGAAAACAATATGGAAATTTAACAAAAAGTCCTGGCCACTCTTTTCTATGGAATTAAACATGAATGAACCTAAAAAAAATAAGTGAATGATTAATTTTTTTACTAAAAGCATATTTGTTATACTGCTATGATCTTTGGCTCTTTTATAGAGTACAAAATAGAGTCTTGTTATAAATATCCTCCGCATCTTATAATGTTTGTTTGTTATTATTGTTAATTTATATTTATTTTCTAAATTGTATTTATTATTATTATTTCATTTGAGCTTGACAAATTAAGCTAACACTTATTATGTTACTGCTTCATAGTTTTCGCTAATTCAAAATAATCAAAATAGCTTTAAACATATCTAATAAGGCATCAAAAAACAAGAGATTTGTGTCTTAAACACAAAAGTACACCACAATATTCATGGTCATATACCATATTGCTGTATCATTTGTACATTTATATACGCTTATTAATGCAAACAGATAAGAAATAGTAGGTTATTGTAGGTCACAACACAGTACGAAGCCATCAGAGATCTTAGACACTGACTTTAAGTCACATAAAGGATGTGTTTGCAGACAACCTCACATTCAGAGACACGGGCGGAAAGAGAAACAAAAAGAGAAGGAGAAAGACAGAGCGAAAGGGGTCCTTGGGAACTGCGTCCCAGAACTTCCTGTGGCCCTTCTCTCCAAGGCTGTGTGAAGCAGAACCTCTTTGGTGTGGGAATGAGATCTAGTCAGGAGGAAGAGCACACAATGGCACTTCCCACTATGCCACATTTACAGGCTGCTTCACATGGCCAAAGAACAATCAGCCAATCAGCCACTGTCACAGAACGAGGAAAGACAATAATCAATTGTGTCCAGGAGGAAAATATCTAAAGCAGAAGTTTAAACTTATTATTCTCCTCTTTTTCTAGAGGTTTATGTAATCACTCTTCATGTGAAGAACCCCCCCGGGGGTTATGTGTTTTATGTAAATTACGTTCCTGATAAATTAAATAGCAATTGCCTTATGTTGATCTACGTAAATTCGAGATTGCACCGTAAAACTTTCAACAGCAAAAGCAATAGTAGGCTTCCTTGGCCAGCCGACCCGGAAATATCAGTCGAGTCTGTGAAATGCTGAATGTGTCATTAAGACAAACAGAGGGATTTCGCTGAATGGCACAAATCCAATGGCTGCAATTCAAAAATTCCAGGCCTCAATCTGCAATGAAAGAAATACAACTCGCAGTCTATTCACACTTCTGTAACAATAGCCAACCGCGTCGCCCGTAAATCACTCAGCTGCTTTATAAGGCGGACGAGTAATGCTAAGTGCCTCATGTGACTGCTGTGATTTCCGTCAGTCTCCCTAGGGGTGTTTTTGATCTTGTTTGATTAAACTGATTCAGTGGATGTGGAATATCATGCGTAATGACCCCTGACCCGAGCCCTTTTGTCTTACACTGTACAGTCCTGCAGGCACCGGTGCTGCTGCGAAACCTGAGCGATCACAGCGTTAACGTAAGCAACTCGGTCACTCTTCGCTGCCCCGCTCGGGGAATTCCACACCCCCGGATCACATGGTATAAGGACCAAAGAAAGCTGCAGCAGGTGTCCGGTGAGACTGAAAAAAGGGCTTTTTGAGTATTTATTTAAAGTTTCCCGTATGTGAATAGATTATATATGTGTTTCATTTATTGGCAGGTATTATGCTGTTTCCAGAGGAAGGGACTCTTCATATCGACCGAATTACAGTTGAAGACCAGGGACTTTACATCTGTAAGGCCACCAATGAGAGAGGGTCTGTGGAGAGCTCCGCCCACATTTGGGTTCAAAGTAAGCCACTGCTTTGTTCTTTGTCAAAGGAGTAAATTTACAAATTTTTATTTTTATTATTATATAGCTTATTTTGAATGTTGTGGCAAGTGTGAATTTAATAATAATAAATAATAATGCAATGAAAATAATTTTAAATCATATCAAATTGTCTACTGAATATACACTACTGTAAGGATTGGAAACAGTAAAAAAAAATTATATATATATATATATATATATATATATATATATATATATATATATATATATATATATACATATACATACACACACACACGTTTTATTATATAAAAAATGTCATTAATCCAAATTGTCATTCTGTTTTACATAATTTATTTTCTTTTGTTTTATATTCAGTAAAAAATGCACAACTGTGTTCAACATTGATAACAATAACAAATGTTTCTTGAGCACCAAATCAGCATATAAGATTGATTTCTGAAGTGACCATGGCATGATGCTGAAAATTCAGCTTGTATTATATTTAAAAGTATTAAAGTAGTTATGTAAGAACCTTCTATTTCTATGTATATATAGACGCATATATTTATAATAAAATGAATGCATCAGAAGCTTCTTTCAACACAAGTTCTACAGACCCCAGAATTTAAACTTTGAAGGTATGCATAAATAGTCGTTATTTACTCCTGTCGGATGCTTCTAAACACGGTGCTGAGAGGAGACGTTCACGCTGTTCTCTTCCGATAGGTCAGGAAGGAAACTGTCTGCCATTTTCATTTCCCACAGATGGCCTCGGCTTTTCAACCCTTAAACTGTTTACCTATTTTTATGTAGGTTCATTTGTTTAGTTCTTTCTATAGAGGCTAATGCATTTCTTGTGACCTATAGGGAGTTGTCACGCTCATGGGTGCAAATGCGATCCTGGTCATGTCCAAGTCTCTTATTTTTCTCTTTAAACAATACTTGTTTATGTAGGTTCATCTGAATCCCTTTCTCTGGAGATCCCGACTCTAGCGTGTACATGCGTGGTGGCCACTCTCTTCTGGCTGCTTCTCACACTGCTGATTCGCAAACTCAAACAGGTGAGAGCCAATCAAGGCCAATTACAACTGCTTATGTTGTTGTGACCTGTAAAACATATCTATATTATGTGCTATATTATGTGGGTCATTCTCAGCCAAACGCCAATAACGAAAAAGCAGAGTACCTGCCAATCATCCTGCATCCAGGGGAGGAGCCTCTGATTGATCACTGCGATAGATTACAGTATGATCCCGCCCAATGGGAGTTTCCACTTGAGCGCCTTAAACTAGGTAAATTGTGTGTGCCTTCTAAGTTACATTGATGCTTTTGCGCAGTATACTGATATATGCTTTACTGTTCGCCAGAAAAGCCCTTAGGGCGAGGGGCGTTTGGCAGAGTAATCCAGGCCTCAGCTTTCGGCATTTGCAATTCAGCCAGCTGCACCACAGTGGCCGTCAAAATGCTTAAAGGTATATTCTTAGGCAGTAAAACTGCTGAAGAATATTAAAAAGAACTACTTTGTAATAAAAAAAGCCTGTTTAGTAAGTTCCTGTCTTGTTCCTGCAGATGGCGCTACAGCCAGTGAACACAAGGCTCTGATGACAGAACTGAAGATCCTCAATCATATTGGTCATCACCTCAATGTGGTCAATCTTCTCGGTGCATGTACCAAACCAGGAGGTCTGCATGTCACCATTTCTCTCGAAACCCTCAAATTGTGGTTTTAATAACGGCATCTGTATATGGCTTGTGCACATATTTTGGGCTCAGCAAGTTTATTTTAAAAGAAATTAACACTTCTTATTTAGCGAGTATGCATTAAATTGGTCAGAGGTTAAATGCATTTAAATGGTAGAAGATATTCCTAGATCACATACATTTATGTTCTTATGCTCTTTTGAGAGAAAGAGGGAGAGAGAGAGAAAGAAATGTTTCTGAATGTTAAAATGTTTTCTGAAGGATCATGTGGCAGACTTGAGTAATGATGCTGAAAAATCAGTTTTGCATTACATTACTAAATAGATGACATCATTTAAATTGTAATAATAATTCACAATATTACTTTTTTACTGTAGTTTTGATCAAATAGCATAATTAACTCTTTGAAAAACATATATAAAATTCATGGTATAGAGAAAAAATGATGTTGTTCTGTATGTATTAATCTTATGTTTTGGTGTTTTCAGGGCCTCTGATGGTTATAGTGGAGTACTGTAAGTTTGGCAACCTGTCTGCGTACCTTAAGAGCAAACGAGATGTCTTCCTGTTGAACAGGGTTAGTCTATCTATCTATCTATCTATCTATCTATCTATCTATCTATCTATCTATCTATCTATCTATCTGTCTATGTGTAAATTTCAGTTAATATTTTCAGATAGTCATCAAGTTCATGTCTGAACTACAGTCTTTTATTAGTTTTGTTGAACGTCTTTCTGAATGTCACAGTATTTTGAGCAGGGAACTGCTGGTTTGTGTTATTGTGAGGTTTAGTGACCTCTATATATGCGTGATGTTAAGTTTACAGACTTCTCCTATTTCCTTCTGAAATAAATAGAGCAGTGTTCATCAAGACAACAGAGTCATACTTCCCTCTGTGTGACCATCTCTAAGGCTTCTTACCTCCTTGAATGGCCTCTACAAAAGCTTCACACAAAGAACAGCGTGTTTCTGTGACAGTCCTGGTCAAAGATCTGGGCCTAGTGATAAAAAATGAAATACATGTAGAGTCCTTGCATTGTATTGCATTATTCACTGGACGTGTTCCTGCTGAATAGCTTCTCACTTCATGTTGTGTGTATCTGACTCAGGTTAGCAGAGAAGAGGAGGGATGTAAAGGACGATTGGCCAGTGTGTCCAGCAGCCAGAGCAATGCCAGCTCAGGGTTTAGTGAGGAGAAAGGAGACACCTCAGAGGAAGACAGCGGTGAGCTTGCATCACATGCATGACGTCATTTAAATTATCAGTGTGCAGTGAACCATAAAACGTGTTTCCCCAATACAATAATTATTTATTTTGAAGCAAAAAGGATTTTTTTCCAAGAAGTAACTGTTATATAAATGATTCAAATACATTTTTCTGAATAAATGCTATTTGTTGGAATTGTCTATTATTCAAAGAATCATGTTCTACCAAAATATTAAGTCAGAGCAACTCTTTTCAATATTGATAATAATAATTATTCTTAAGCAGCACATCAGCACATTGAATGATTTTTGATGTGAGGATTAAAATAATATTACAATTTATAATAATTGTTTTCTATTTCACAATGTTACTGTTTTTATTGCTTTTGATTTGGATTTATGGACTTTTTTCAAAAACAAAAAGGATTTTACAGAAAGTTAAAAAGAAGGTGGATCCATGGATATATAATAGTCAGTATTCTTGGGTCAAAAATATTGCTTCAAATTTCAGCTTTTGCGTTTTATGGAAGAAATAAAGTTACATTCGCCATGACAACAAATATAATGTTGACCTTAATATTAATACAACATGTTTGGGTCATTTCAGAGAGAAGTCTTAGGCTGATGAAACAGTGGGCAACTATTGCCTTATACCAGGAGAGACACAGGGCCCAGGACTGATCTAAATTATCCAGAATTTTTACCCATTTTCAATTGAAAAGTGCACAAACAACGTAGTTTAAATGTATCATTAGCTTTAGTGTTTGTCTTCTGCAGGCTCTCTTCCTGAATCCAACACCCCTCTGCTGCTTGAAGACCTGATTTCTTACAGCTTTCAGGTGGCCAGAGGAATGGAGTTTCTGGCCTCTCGCAAGGTAAAGTACCTCCCTGTCTACGTATACGAACATAAATACGGACTTTTTTCCACAGTGTTTTTTTTTTTCTTCCATGTTTTCAGTGCATCCATCGTGACCTTGCTGCCAGAAACATCTTGCTGTCCAACAACAATGTGGTGAAGATCTGTGATTTTGGCTTGGCCCGAGATGTATACAAAGACCCAGACTATGTGCGCAAGGGAGATGTAAGTATTCCATAGATGAATCAAAGTTTATGGCCATCATCATAAAAAAAGGGTCAAATGTATGTACGTGCGTTGCCATGAAGGCACGGTTACCGCTGAAGTGGATGGCACCTGAATCGATCTTCGACAAAGTCTTCACCACTCAGAGTGACGTGTGGTCGTATGGAGTGCTGCTCTGGGAGATCTTCTCACTTGGAGCGTCTCCGTACCCGGGGCTGAACATCGATGAGGAGTTTTGTCACAGACTGAAGCAGGGGACTCGGATGTGTCCTCCTGAATACAGCACCCCAGACATGTCAGTTCTCACACCCGTATACATCGTATTAAACATGTTCAGTTATTACCACACGAACCATGCTAATATCGAGCTTGTGGGATTTCTTTGACAGTTACGGCATTATGGTGGCATGCTGGGAAAATAACCCTCAGGACAGACCTTCTTTCTCTGCTCTTGTGGAGATACTTGGAGACCTCCTGCAGACCTGCGTCCAACAGGTGGGACATTATTTAGTGTGTTTGTTTGTATTTGACTGATCAGAACTCTTAAAAAAAAAAAAATGCTTTTTTTTTTTTTTTTTAAACAGGATGGAAAGGATTATATTCCACTGAACTCTTTTATTTCTGGAGAAGGAAATACTGCGACGGCGCACATCGACCAGAAAGACATGAACCAGAAAACGCTGGGAACTTCAAGGTGCAAATGTTATCGTATTTGAACATATTAACTGAATATGTATAATAACTACACGTAAAATGCAATATGTAAAATTCAAAATACATGAAAAAAATGCACTTGTTTCATTAAATTAAATAATTCATTTTAAAAGCTAAAATTCTGTAATTTATTAATTGAATAAAGTAAATTAAGATAAATATTTAAATGTTAATTTCGCTTTAGCTACATCAGCTCTGGGAAAATCAAAGCCATCAGCACTTTTGAGGGTCTGCACAAAGAAATCCCTGATGTAAGTGTTTTAAAAATATAGTTGAATTTCACTTGGGTGATGCTGTTGAGATTGACTTTTAAAAAAAAAAAAAAATTTTATATCTGATTTTAGGACAACCAGTCTGACAGCGGAATGGTTCTCCCATCTGAAGAGTTGATTCGGGTGAAGTGGATAGACAGATTTAAAACCAAAAACATCACTAAGTAGGTGTCATGACGTTGGCTTCGATGATCTGTTACATAACCATTAAAATGTTTGGGGTCAGTAAGATCTTTTTCATACAGTACTGATTCTTCAAAATGATTAAAAGTGATGGTAGAAACATTTATAACATTACCGGTTTCAGCTTTGCCATTAAAAAGGATTATTGTACATTACACCCTATATTATAGCATTAACTTACATGTATGTAATTAGTTCCACAAAATGAGGTCGCTGCCTTTTGTGTCGCAGGTTCTTCTCTAAAGGTCAAAACCAGCACATGAAGCTGCCAGCAAAAGCTCTGCCTTGTATGACTAGCGCCCCCTGTTGTCATCAGAGAGAGGGTCCTGCTGTGTGTTTCTCTGAGAGATGCTCCTCTCCTCCACCAGACTACGAAGCTGCTCTCATCTACCCCTGTTTCTAACACTCATGCCATCCGAGCTGCCTGTAAACAGCAGTCAACATCCGTTACCACCACCACAAAAACACTGCTTATCTCAACTCTTTTGTTTCACTGCCTTATTGTGCGAGGTTGGTCTCCGCACATTCCCACACCTCTACCCAACGAACTTCTGTGAATTGTTTAATCACTCATAATTGCTGGTTTAAAAAAGAAAGAAAACTAAATTGAAAAAAAATTTGAGCTTACACTTACACAAAGTATTTTAGGCAATTAGAATGTTAACAAAAATTCATATGAAAACTTCTATTTTAGGAGTTAATTTGGATTAATCTGTAACTTCTTTGTGTCTGGAAATTTCCATGTTTTGCATGACTGTCTGCGCTGTTTTCAGTATTTTTGTTTTTAAACTCTTATCTCTATACCCTCTTTGAAGCCGCTAGTTATCTACACCACTTTAGTTTTGTTTTAGCAGTCACAGAGCAGCTAATATTATTTATGGAAAGCATCTATTACAATCACTGCTTGTAGGTACCAAATGTTTAACTGTAGAGCACATTTCATGTGCTGCGAGCCATATGCTGGAAAAGTTCACCTTATACTGTATTTATTTACATTCAGTACCTTAATAGTAACCTCTGAAAATATGATAGTATATATTGGATATATCAGATCTAGAGCTAAAGTAAACTTTTTCATGTGACACTGCCATTGCACAAAGCCTGCAAGTGAGGACAGGGCTTTTTAGTTTTGGTAGAATAAAATGCACACACACACACACACACACACACACACACACACACACGTTTTAAAAAAAAAAAACACACACTTTAAAAGTTTGGGGTTAGTAAGAAAAGCACAATTGTGAAATATTATGACAATTTAAAATTCTATCACTCTAGTTATCATATCAGAATATTAAAAACTTTTGCTATAACACTCATCTCCACCCTAATAACAGCCGCCACAATTCCTGCTATAAAATGTTTTGCACCACTGAAAACCATATCTGAGACTGGGTCTCATTGCTGCTTTTTCAGTGCTGGACATTTTTGTAGCATCTATTTTGGAAAGCACTCGATTCTTTTCCTCGGTGCTCTTTCAGCCAAAAGTGGCAAGCAAGTTCCTTTTTGCAACAATCATGCCATTAAGAACAACCAAACAAGTGTTCTCTTTTATTACTCTTTATTAAAATACTGCTGTACACACAAATATTGCAAAAATGTGACAATAAACAAGAAGGGCATAAAACGTACTGGGATGGTGAAGGAGGATTTCATGTACGAGTGAGTATGTATGCATGTATGTATGTGTCTGGAGTGCGTTCCATTAGCGACTGGGTAGATGATATGAGATCGACCTGTAAAAGGTGGTATTAATATATATATATATGTGTGTGTGTGTGTGTGTGTGTGTGTGTGTGTGTGCGATATTCGGAGAGGGATAAGGGCTTGGCACCATGTCCACCAAGTATCAGTTGACTAAAACAAAGCAAAACAAAAAGGAGAGAAAAAAAAAAAAAAAAGTACATTATTGAACTCACAGCATCCTCAGCTCTGCCTGCTATATCCTGCACCCTCTCGGTCCAGTGTGGCACACCCAAATCTGTGCTGCAAGTCCCACCCGTTCCTTGACTCACCGATTGGGCAGTCACCAATGACAGGTCAGACACATTCAGTCATTGGCATATTCCTGTCAGGGATCAACCTGAGCGAATTCCAAACTGTTTTCCGGATGTTGTCACATAATTCATAGGTCAAAAATCAACAAAAAACAAAAACCAAGAGAAACCAATACAATCCCAACTGTCCTGCTGGGACTGGTCCACAGAGATCACACTAGTGAAGTGAGAAACATCCCATCATGCATCTCTGTACAACAACTTGGTGAGGTAAGGGAAAGACAGTAACAACACAAGAGAGCTCTATACTGAGATTCACTATATCCAAACCAATACTAGCGTGAAGAGTGGGAAAATGAGAACGAATTAGGGAAAAGAATGACGAAATGGACAGAAACTTGGGATGCTCCACAACAGAGGCATAAGAGGACATTCCACAATGAGATAGAACTGGTTTCCCTTGCTAGCATGGTCCAGTTCTTTGGTTCCTATCACAAGAGCCTGACTTCAAAAAAAACAAACAAACAAAAAAAAAAAAAAAAACAACGAAAAGCCATCCTCTCAAAATCCGATTTCAAAAATCATCCATAAAATGAAAAAAAAAAAAAGTTACGAAATTCTGAAATAAACAAGTTTACACAGCAAGAGGAGAGAGCACCCCTTTGTCGTGGAAGCCCCCCTCGACTGCGAACAACCAGTAACATCCCCTCCCGCCTCCAAGTTGGCCAACTTTTAAATGAGTCAATACAGCAGACGAGGAGTGGCGGCACATTACAACTCATGCCACACATTCATAAGTGGTCAGTCTCATCAGTTTGCCCAACCCAGCGCTTTGTCCCTTCGGAGCCGAGGACTATGAACACATGACCAGTGGTCTGTCCCAATTTGTAGTACCTCATAAAAAAAAAAAAAAAAAGCATGAGGAGATGATGTTGAAAAACCAGCACTCTGTTTTTCTTCCATTTCATGTGTGAGGCCCCCGGCCCTCAATGCACCCTGTGGGACACGCACAATCATTTAAAAAGGAACTTAAAATGTTTAGTGCATCCTCCAAAGAAAAAACATAAAAAATTAAAAATTAAAGCAGGAAGTTAAAGTCTTATTTTCTGGACATTGTTCCCAAGTCTAAAAAAAAAAGAAAGAAAATAATTCATCATCACAGCTCTCAGTTCAGTCATAATTCTGCAGCTGCGGCGTTGTTGTGAAAACTAAAAAAATAAGCTTTAGAAAACAACTTTCTCTGGACAGAACAGTGTATCTGACTGGAGGTGAGCAACCAGCTGGCTCCGCCCTGGTCGTGAGATCATCATTCTGCACCTATGATTCCAGGCTGTAGTGCAATGTGCTCTGTTTCAGGCAGTTCCAGCCCACTCTTGGGGATGGCTGGGGGTTACAGAGGGCCGTTCGTGGCGGCTAGCAGTTCCTGGAAGGTGCTCTCAAAGCAACGCTTCAGGTCTGAGTAAGTCACCACAAGCACGCTCTTCTCATCCCGTGACACCAGACTGATCTTCTCCGGTACTCCAGCATCCAACTGCAATGAGAAATTAAAGTTAATCAGTGACAAAAATAGTGAACTGGTTAAACCAGCACAGAAGTGATGAATGACACATAATAGAGTTCCATGACAATGAATAAGAAAAACCTGTTACGTTTTAAAGTTATAAAATTATATGATTATTATTGTGCAAATAAATATTAGGTAATGTTAATTAACAACATGCACTTGCTATAGGGTTGTTTTTAATCATGCACCTGTCAAATTTGAGATTTTGGGCTTTTCATATAGTATTTCTTTAGACTAGTGGAAAGGAAATCCCAAAATAACATTAAGTGTTTCTTTTATAGCACTTCATTTATTAGTATCAACAGATTTCAATTACAATAGATATTTTAAAACCTGTTTTCTCAAAATGAGTGATTTCTCCTATATTGTTTTCTGCGACAAAATTGGATACCCCAAATTCTTGAACATGTCAAAAAAATTAAATGTACACAAATTTGCAGAAGCTAAACAAGCTCACCTTATTGAGACAGGATACAATGTGGCTGAGGTCGATCCAGGGCATGCCTGCCTCAGTTACCTGGTGGAACAGGTGATCTCTGAAGAGCTTCAGCAGGTAACGATCACCAGTCTCAGACCACGTTGGGTCCTTCTGGAATCTACAAGTAATATTGCATGTTGACGTTTGCCATTTCAGAAAGGTTTTAATACTTCAGTTTTAATAAAAGACTTACTCTGGTCTCTCGTTGATCGTTCCCAGTTTTGCCAGTAGGCGGAACAATCGTCCGTTTTGAACCTCCTGCACAATGCAAAAAGTTCATTATGATCGTTTTTCGAATTCATAAAAAAAAAAAAAAAAAAAAAAAAAAAAAAAAAAAAGGTTTATTTTGGATTTGTGTAAGTGAGACTTCCAGATTATGAGAAGGGAAGTTAGAGAGGAAAACAGGTCATATTTGAACCACTTTCTGAGTCACATTCACTCTCGCATCAGATCCAGCAACGTCAAACAAACAGAAGGCATGTACTGTTTAATATAGTGAGTCTAGTATATTTTATAGTAAGTCGCATCTTTGATAAAAAGGGGTTCGATGCCACAATACACATTTTGTAGGTGTTTGCATAAGGGTTGGTACAAAAAAAACCCAAAAACAACAACAACAAAAAAACAGTCACACATCTGATACGGAAAGCAGAAGAGAAAACAGCTGAAACCATCCAAAATATCTACAGCGATCACACCTCCACCCTCCAGTGCAAGATCAGTACACACTAGATAGTAGAGTAAACTGAAGAGCTCTGTCTGCAAAGGCGTTTCTTTTTGTTTCCTGAACTGATACTGAATTTACAGTCTAGCTGTGTCTCTGAATGGAAAGTGACGAGATAAAAAGACTGACAAAATGTTCTGGTCTCCGGCTACCTGGCTTCAAAAACAAGCAGCACAGCGATTAGTCTGATAATTCTACTAAATAATCACTCAATCCATCAGGAATGACTAAATGATCAATAAATAAGAATCTCAGAGAATTGCACATTTTTATTTTCCGTAACATCCAGCTCTAAAATAACCAATAAATGTATGTGTGTGTGTGTGTGTGTGTATATATATATAAATAAAAAACACTTTTTTTTTTTTTTTTTTTTTTTTTAAATAACACTTTCATTTACAATAAACTGACTTTTTTTCTGTTTAAAAAAAACTAGTGTCTCCACCTTCAATGTGGAAGCAAGCTGTGTTCTGTGAATGTGTAAGACTTCTGATTCATCAGAATTATAGAAAAATAACAACAATATCAAAGAGTAGTTAATGGTAAAATGGTTTGAGCAACAAACCAGTGCATTTATAAATTAAACAATACATTAAAATACTAAAGTGAAAAAAAGTTAGCAGTTTCAAGCTGCATAATGAGCTCATTTGTACATGTAATATGAACACCTGAAGCCAGATACATTCAATTTGTAAAAGCTTGCAGCCATTTGGTGCATAGTAACTATAACATTTTAAACAAACTGAAATACCTTAGCCAGGTCCTCCTCAATGACATCATTTCTCATTTGCGAGGCATCAAGTTGAGTGTAAAACCGTGCTCCAATCATGGGCATAATGTCATTGACGCTGCGCAGACGGCTTTGTTCTGAAAGCAGGTACCTGAAGATCGAAACATGACCATAAGATGTGGCACCACATACAAACTAATGCACAAGCATTAATGTAAGAGTTCATGACCATGTTAACTAGCCTCAAAAGGATGCATACAGAACAACAAGCTGTCATATGTCATAGTATAACCACTTTTTAGAGCATAACAATTGTGTAAGAAAAAGATAGAGGCCCACAGAATGAGGTTCTTGAGGTCAGAAGAGTAGTTGATTGACACCAGCTCCATGGCCTTCTGCACATTCTCTCTCTTAATGCCAGCTAGAGAGTTACACGCCAGAGCCAACACCACCTTCCCCAGGGAGATGAGATCTGCTTGCTGATGAACACAAAGAAGAACGGCATCTGATGAAACTTAGAGAGTTTAGACCAAAAGTGTAAAACGACAAATGCTCAAAACGAATGAAAAAGCTGCACCAAAACCCACTGCTAATGCGAGGAACCTCCTATCAGCATTAAAGTGGTGCATTGTTACGGTCATGAGATTCTTGCAATTAACTGCTACAAAGATAATTGTAATTCACTTAGTAAAATGTTATTTACGCTAAAAGTGGAATCAGAAACTTATTTTAGTAGGTAGTTTAGTAGTAAGTTAATTTAACATGATGAGCATAAGAAACGTTCTAGAAAAATAACCCAACGTTTGAACGACAGTGTACCAAAATCAGATTAAATGATGATGCATGTTTGTTTGTCACATAGCTCATTTAAAAACTCCTGTTGCCCAAAGTGCTATTCAGTAAAAGTACATTTTACACAAACAAATAGCCCAAAATTAAAATAGAATAAACAAAAACAATATTGCATGAACAAGAACAGATCTATACTGTTTATCTCACACCGTATGTCTAAATAAATGCCTCCTGAGCAGTGTTTTAAAATGACCTAGCCATGTACAGCATCTTATTTCTAGAGGCAGGTCATTCCAGAGGCGAGGTGCCGAGACCGAAGAGGCACGGTCTCTTTTGGACTTCAGGGACCTTTCTTAAAAACTTTTTGGATGACCTTAATGGCTGTGTTGTAGAATGAAACTGTATCCCCGAAAAATAATCATGTGATTGGTGATTAGTGTAACACTGGGTTTTGGTGTAGAGGAGATGTTAAATACCTGGTACTGGGGCATCAGCGCCAGGTGGTTGGTCTGACTATTGTCAAATGTTAAGACATCAAACATTCCTACACAGTTGACTCGTAACCTGTGAAGAAAACGACAAACATTTAGCAGTATTCGTGCTTGGTTATTTGTGCAAACACTGCTGTGAGAGGCTGATAAACATTAAAAGGAAGAGCATAATAAAGTAAGAGCAAAAATAATCCAGTGAACTTCTCCATTCACTATTTATGGCTAAAAATAAGGGCCCCACTGAACACTGACCAATTGGTGGTTTGACTGTACCAGTTACTGTATCGTTTCGCACAGCAAAAAGATTTGCAAAACTACCCAATCAATTAATGTCCTGTAGTAACATGATCGTTCTTCTGGGTTTAAATGAGCAAGATGCATGTGGCTATACCGTGTCTTTCCAGTGATGAGGATCTTACTAGGGTCCATGACCCTGCAGGCCAGCCCAGCCGTGTGAATGGTGCGCAGTGCCGAGCTCAGCTGGACAATGTAGGCCCAAATTAGCGACTCCGGTAACAGGCCCGCATGTTGCCGCGGAGGAGGGAGCTCATGCTGCCCTAATAAAGAAAACAAAGTTATTTCTCAAAGCAACATAATTTCTCAAAAAAAAAAAAAAAAAAAAAAAAAAAAAAAAAAAAAAAAATTGTAACCTGTGATATGGTAGCTGACAAACAAACACAAAAAAAATAAACATTAACATCAAGGTATTTATTAAAATTTGATATCAATGTATAAGTGTACTTTTTTTTTTTAATGTTGTGGCTGGTTATTATAATATATTGCTATATTTTAGCCCGTCCTGATAACAAACACACATTTTATGGTTTGAGGCTGCGCTGTGGTTGATGAAGTCGTATGCGCTGCAGCTGTTTATAGCTGAACATCATCCCTGGGTTTTGCTTCCTCTGTCAGTCTTGAGCTTGCAGGTACTGAACCCACCTGAGGAGGGATCGGTTTCAACCACTCCTTCCTCTTTCCTCGCTACACATTCGCAAAGACGCAACTGCCACCAAGCGCTTGACGTACTCTGTATTTAACTGCTATTTCCACACACACACACACACACACACACACACACACACGCAAACAGAAACAAAAGAGCATGAAACAACTAACCCCACTTTCTCTTTGTGAAGTAAGAATCTGCTGCCGGATCATTGAAGTGCCTGCTGAACATGGTCTCAGCCCCCGCATGGAAGTCATAGGAAAATACCAGTGCTGCACAGATAAAAAAAAAAAATTAATTAATTAAAAAAATTTCATACTATCACTGTTAAGTTTTTTAAGATATATTCCTAGTCTTCCTTTGAAAAAACATTTATATGATTTTAAAATGTTAGTAAGAAAAATATTATTATAATACAAATATTATAAATATGGTTAAATCACCATTATTAATATAAATCTTTTCCAACTATGACAAAGCAGCTTTACAGTATTAAAGTATTGCAGTATATATATCTTTCTTCTAGTTTAAATCTAGGCTGCAGCAGAGCCAGATTGTGCAGAGGACATTAGTAAGAAATTAAATAAAAGTATATTAATAAATTAATAAATCTATTAATACTAATAAATGAATAGAAATACATTTTGCTAAGATTTATGAAGAAATTATAATAAAAAGGTCTTTGTTTTTTTTTAAAGCTCAATTATGTTTTTCTTTAGAAATTCATTTCAAATGATCTGAGCAGAGGTGTGTTCAAGTCATTTCATTTGTAAATACTTTTGAATAAATTTATAGAAAGAAACAATTTTCTATTAAAAAAGAGCTGAAAAGGAATAGTTCACCCAAAAATAAAAAAAAATCTGTCATCTTTCAAAACTGTATGTAGTAGTTTCAAAACTGTATGAATTTCGGAAGAAATTCATTTCTATTTTGAAGAAAGTTTGTAAACAATTTGCTTGAAAGTCTGTTTTGGGCCAACATTGACTTCGACAGTAGGAGAAATTTTATTATAGAAGTCAATGGTGACCAATCGTCAATGGTTATGAACTTTCTTCAAAATATCTTCCTTTGTGTTTGACAGAACAAAGAAATTCGTATAGGACCTGCTCACACCCTAAACAAGCTAACAAAAAGAAGGCATTCGTACAGTGGTCTCCAAATGCTTTGGTGGTGAAGACCTCTCGGAGGGTCACAGTATTGGAGTGCTGAATCTTCTTCCACATGTCTACCAACATCATACACTTGGTGTTGACCAGCCTGAAGCCTGTGAAAGCACACAAGGTACAAATGTGAGTAAAAACAAAATATCAGGGTGCTGTCAAAATGCAGGGACCGTTTATTATTTTAGTTCTCCAACTTTTAGCGATTAGATCTAGGTATTTTTAATACCTTAAAACCATAAAGAACTTCAAATTATTTCATTTTTAGTTATGTGGTTCGATTGGTTATCCAAAAATGCTACCATCGTAAAAAACAGTGAACCAATGTGGAAAAGCCGTACAGCTGTTCCCTAGAGGAACAGCTGTACATACAAATAATTTATGCCTCACCATGTATCCTCCTGAGGCAGTAAGGCAGGTCATCTTTGCTGTTGACTGCCTTGTAACAGGAAGTGATGTAACTGAAGTTGCTGGTTTTCTGAAGACGGTTCGGTGGGGGAAGGGGCTCCAGGGGAAAGAGGCTGTGGTAACTATCTACCTCAGACGGCACTCCTGAAGGAGAGATGGAAAAGAGATTGCAATCATCCAGCACACTTTTTCTTCAATGCATGCTCCAAAATAAACACTTGACTAAATAGAAAGAGATGATAGAAAGAGATAACTACATGAAATGCTTTTCAAACCAATACAAATATGCCAGACAGACAAAGGATGTGGTTTTCTATTCAGACTGCAGGTGAATCCATATGCTCTGACCACAAAACAGACATTTTAGATGAAGCTGTTTAACAGTAGCCGTGTTGTCCATTCAGACCAAAACACCGTTGATATGTCATGCCAACACAAGACAAACCACATCCTTACCAGGGTTCTCGGACTGATCTATCTGTGCCATCGTTATCAAATGCCTGTTAATCAGCTCCTACAAACAAGAACAAATGTGTGAAAAAAAAAATGACATTCAACAATTCAAACTACTAAACACTGGCTAACAGACGAGAGCAGAAATTGTGGATTACCTGTCGGAGTTCGTCAGCCATAAAGAAGGATGGCGCATTGGCTTTTGGCTGCATGTATGCCACATGAGGTGCCGTTTGTGGATACATGTGATATGTTGGGAACACCTGGAAATGCATAAAGCATAAATTTTAGATAAATCAGCTAAAAGCAGTAATAGCACACAGCAAATACTGATTTATATGAACCATACCATTCCGGCCAAGGGAGCAGGGGTGTTATCAGTATAGAAGTAGGTAGTCCCGCCCACGGTCTCCTTTTGAATCACGTGGGCTCCGCCTCCCTGGTCAGACGCAGTGGTGGGCACCATGTAATTGGCTGGGTTGGGGTTGGGGTTGGGCGTGTGACTGCGCCGCCGTGGGGCTGGGGACGTGTGAGGGGTGATTTTGGGAGAGTGAAGAGGAGAAGACCCAGCAGAGAGCGACATACCTGTCCAAGAAACCAGATATTCAAGTCTAAATGAAAAACAGAGTACCCTGACCAGATTCACAACACATTAAACCACTGAATAGAAATGCTTAACATAAGAAAAGTGATCTAGCCAAAAAAAAACGGAAAGGAAAGGAACAAACAGAATGGCAGAACACCAGGTGGTACTTTCTGGGAGTGAGTAACTGACCAGGTGCAAGAGCAGCCGCCGTGGAGCTGCTCAAGCCAGGATGAGGGAAGATGGGGGAGGTGAATGCTGGCACAGTCGCCTGAGACATGGAGGCCATCCGTGGGGCCCCTTTAGGGACAAACTCACTGGCTGTGGGGTTAGGAGCCTGAAATAGAACCACAGATGCAAACAGATGTTTTCACTCGGACACCTTTAAGACAGTACCTGAAGTAAGAAAGTAACTATTGATAATGGGACAAGCAAAGCAATCTTTTTCCAAAATTGACTACTCTCAAGGAACACCTGTATCATTCGGCTGGTTTCTGAGTACAGTCAAGACCCGTTTCTTAGGGCAAAGGTATTCAAAGTGGGGATGACTGTTTTTTTGTTTGTTTGTTTCTTTGCTTGCTCGCTTTAAAAAAAAAAAAAACTTGTACAATAACTTTTACAATAACTAAAAACATTAAAATAAATTAGAATTCTATATATACCAAAATAAAATATATTATATTAAAATACATGTAATTAAATAAAAATCGTAGAGGAGATTGTAAATACACAACTTTTATTTAAAGGATTTCCTGTGCAAAAGCATGACGTAAATGGCATGATGTCAGCATAGTAATTAAAATTCCACTGCTAAAATTCTATTTAAAACTCACTAATCGATTGGTGAACGGTTGGATCATTAGTCTTATCAAAATTGGAAACATTTTCATTGCCTTCTTGAATCTTAATGTCAGAAATACAAGTGATTCTTCCGTCATCAATACCCTGTCGGAGCACAATACAGCACAAAATGCCATGATAAACCCTTACCTTTCTCCTTTGTGATAAGCTCAAAGCACCAAAATCACTGAATAGAGATGATGTTGGGGAATTTACTGGATCTAAAAAGTTGAATCGGACACATAGAAAAGGTTTTCAAATCTTGCCACAACAGCTTTATTCTCGCAACAAAAATTTCAACAATTGTTAACTCACCATGTGTGCTGTGGCTGAAGCTCTTGGCACCATCATTCAGCAGACTTGGAGAACTGCTACTGCTGGTCATCCTCTAATAACACAAGCAACCATCAACATGTGAAGTGTCCCATTATGAATCACCACTATGTTGCATTTGATGGACTCAGCTGCTAGTTTTGTTTTATTGGCTTCCTGTTTTTCACCACACAGTCACTAGTGGTTATGTTACCTGCATCATTGAATATTTGGACTCAGCTGGGCCTCCAAACCCATTGACCCCAATAAAGGTGCTGCTGAAGTAGGAGTTGGTCAGACTTGCATCATTCAGAGCAGCTCCCTCCATCCCAGGGACTGCAATAAAGCAAAAATAAAGCATGTGAATCCTTTGTGTTATCTTACAAAGTCGTATGCAAACTTTTATAAACTAAATAAATAATTCAAACAACTCAGTGAATGGTTGCTTCACTGTATTGTTTTAAAAGATTAATGTCATTAAAAAAAAAGTTCCATAGAATTTCTCCTGAACATTAAAACAGCAAGAGCCGCTGGACATCATTTCAAACTTTACTGTGAAAATGCTCTCAGACTCTTCTAAAGCGTCATCAAAACACTGTCAAACAAGATGGTTGCTATTTGGTTAGTTTATAAAGATGCTTTGATCTTGTCTGTGAACAATAGCAGGTGTCTTTCTATGGCAAGGCATTTAACATTTACCCATTAAAGCTAGTATCTATGCCACTGTTACACGAGATGCATGTAACTACACATTTTGGACTAGTATGTATTCCAATTCAAAAATCCACTAACTATTTAACAAAACATAAAACAAAATTATTCAACTATTACTTTAACACTATATGGTATTTATTAGCTAATACATCTTAATTTTTAGCACCCAGTACTAAAAAGACAGTACTATTTACTCTTGCACTTATTTCACCCAACCTCTTTATTCTACCTAATTAACCACAGGTGCATTTCCCAAAAACCCTTGCTAGCTAACTATGGTTATTAGTTCCGTTGAACGTGACCTTAGATGCTTTTCAGAAACTAACCCCAGAACAGCAACTTTGAAATTACATAAAACTACTACTAGTATGATTTGAAAAAATTTTTTTTTAAAATGTTATTTGAATGGAATACCTACTATGGTTCACTAATGCAGCACTTAAAAAATAGATACTAGTAACTATTAAAATAAGCACTAAGCATGAGTAGTATTAAGTAATAAGTAGCAGTGCTTATGATGAGCATTTGTAGGTGTAACTGTAAAAGTTTAGTCAACTTCAGATACTGGAGTATTCCTGTAAAAACAAGCATGTCATTTAGACTCAAAAAGAAACAATAAAAGATATACTTACAGTTTTATTGCAAGTTACAAACCAACATTAGAGTTGCATACCGCCATCTACTATATTGGAGTGTGTAAAATCATGGCTTCAATATGATTTAGAACTCTTATAATCAAGAAAAAAATCCTTAGCGCTTTAATTTCCCGTTGAGAATGATCTACGATAAATGTTAAAACGGCTTGCCATACATATCAGTTATCAAATACTAAACAACTCATGCATTTGGAAAAACTATTTGAAAACCAGCAGAAATCACGTAGAGTATTAAATAAACGCTTTTGCTTCTGTTGTTCTAGTATTTTCGCCCTTAGTTTGAAAATTCTTGCGCAAAGTGGAGTAACGTGTTGATTTCCCGTGTTGTTTTGGTAGCCTGATGTAGGCCGCTAAAGCCACGGCCTCGATTTAAACAAAAGCGGCCGCGCAGCCCCATAACCGAACAACAACAGAGGACAGGATACGTTAGGCCTCAGTGCAAACTTACTGGACAACAGATGTCCCTCCGGAGCTGTTCCCGCGGGACCGAGAGAATCGTTCTTTTTGGGAACGTTTGCCGGAGCGCCGCTGGCCGCGCTATTACCGAGCACGTATCCCGCCGCCGTCACCGCTCCGCCGGCTAGAGATAAAGAGACGGGGCTTCCTCCGCCGCCGCCAGCACCTGTACCACCACCGTGCAGAGAAAGGGTCGCCATGGACGGGTCCTCGTGCAGAAACTGGCATTCATCTCCGTAAAAACAAGTCTTGTCTTTCGCATAATAACGGCAGAATTTCACCTTTACACCGGGTATTCCGACACCCCCGAGCGGAGCAGCTGAAGCTGGGAGTCCACTGTTCATGGCACCGCTGCTGCTGCTGCTCCCGCCGGAAGACACTCGCACATAGACTCGAGATATTTAGCAGCAGTATGTTTTAAAACACTTGAGAAACAATGAGCACCTTAGTGGACGTTTAGCAATAAAATCAACCTCCTCATCGAGCCAGATGACTAGTCAGCAAGAGCCACACTTTTGTTGCCATGCACTGATACTCGTTATCGGGGTCCATAGCTGGCCTACTAGTCCATCAGCCTGGCGTTTGGCTGGGATCATGCTGTTGTTGTTGTCTTCTGTCTACACTTGTTCAGCTAAGCGCTAATAGCTCTGCTGTGCATGCTGGGTACAGGACTGCAGTTCGCACAAGAAGTCAGTAGGGGATTCATTTAAATCATAAAGCACATTTTACAATAATTGATAATAGCTATTGTATTGACATTCACGATTTTTTTTTTAGAATGATAAAACTGTTATATTTTTGTATCTTGAGTTTAAGTGTTTAAAAAAATGTTACTTAAATGTTAAAAACGGGGAATTTTACTTTGCACCTTTCTTATTGTATCTTAAAAATATAGATTGTAATTTCTTCCAGTATGTGGTTTTAATAACCTAAATGACAAATAAATAAATGTATTATTTATTATTATTATGTATACATTTTATCTTTTCTATAAGTGTTGAAATATTACATTTTCATATATATATATATATATATATATATATATATATATATATATATATATATATATATATATATATGTGTGTGTGTGTGTGTGTGTGTATGTGTGTGTGTGTGTGTGTGTGTGTGTGTGTGTGCGTATATATATTTAAATATAACATGTTTTCTGAAATATATATGTATGTGTATAGACCACATAAATATACACAGCACACATACATATGTAAACAAATTAATTTTAATACAGTTAATCAATTATAATAATATGATTTTGTGTGTGTGTGTGTGTGTGTGTGTGTGTGTGTGTGTGTGTGTGTGTTAATGCACATAGATAGATGGATAGATAACACTGAAGATGTTTAATTTTACATTTCTCATAGGTAGATTTGCAGGGAAGTCTCTTGAAGTGTCATGGAGACATTGCCACATTTCTTCTGAATTTCAGTTTTGTCTCAGTTTCAGTTTTGTTCTTTTTCTTCACGTCATTCCAGACAGACTGGATGGAGTACTGGCTGTTGTCAGACTCCTTGTGCACACAAAAATCTCACTGGATTATTACAGTTAATAATCTTTGTTTTGGAAATGTAAGATGATATTTACTGACACGCTACAGCAAAAATAGGAAAAACTGGCCTAAATTAAAAGTGAGGAATTAAATTAAACAACTGTATTATTATTAGGCTATTATTATTATTTCACTTTTTAGCTAAATAAAAAATAATACTAATAATTAATTTTTTAAACTCATCAGCCTTGGCCCATTTTCTGTGAAGAACATATATGGAAACAAATCACTCACTGTACAGCCCCCTAAACACCCATATATTACATACAGCACAGTAAGGTTCACTGGACCCAGGGCTGTTAATAAGAGTGGGATTTATAGGTCCTGTGTACCTACTCTGTCCTCCTTTTGTCTGGGTCTGCTATTAGTATGTGTATTTATGTATGTATGGGAGAGAGTGTGAGTTTTGTGCCTCTGCCCTTGCCGTTCCCACACAAGGCTGTAGCACTGTAATACATAAAAGTGATAAGGACAAATTTTGACCGTGTAAATTGCTAGTAATTAGGATGAAGTAAACATCTGTTGGGTATTTTAGCATATAATATTTGATTGTGTTGGTTTAAAAACCCCAAAATGCACCCAGTCCCAGGAACACTGGATGAGTAACAATAATATAAACATCATACAAGGGTTAAAGAGGTGCCTAAGCGTTTCATGTCATGTGCTGAAGCGACAGTCTTTGTGCCATATTAAGAAGTGATGTTTTGTGTCATGCGCTGAAGTGAAAGTCTTTGCCTCTTTGTTCGCTGTCCATCCTATTTCATGATCAGTCAAGGGTCGGGGAAGAAGCTGTTATGCCTTCACGCGATGCGTCCAGGAAAAAGGCTTTTGGTGGGTAAGTCAAACCAAACATTTGTTACTTGCGGGCCAGTCAAATAGCGACAAACTGCAAATATTTACTTTATTTAGGCTATTTATGATGTTATGAGCGCATTTTAACGCACGCACGCGATTCATTTAGCTCAATTGTAAGTCATACGATTTAATTTATCCAGGTAGAGTGGTTGTTGGTTTGGTTCTCTTTCTCTCATGTTTGTGTTGTTCTTTATCTCGCGCCGAAGTGCTGCTCGTGCTGGAGTGGAGCGCTCGCGCCAGCGCGGTGTCGGACGCTTCGACCGAGACTCATCCTCAGTGTGACACTGATGGATCGGTAAAGTCCTTCTTATCAGCCCCTCACCGGCTCACTACAGCTTTCTGCATATAGTTCGAAGGCTCATTTCAAGCAAATATTTTAGCTTCACCCGCATATGCCGCAGGACTGAGGTTAGAGACTCCTGAGGGTGAACTATTCACCGGAGCAAAAAATTTGCCTCACACTGATTTGAACGTCTGCACATAGATGCCCCTTTTGATTTATAAATGGTCATTTTAGGCACTTTTCTGGTGAGATTTAAACAGTTTTCAGTTTTTACTGTAAATGATAACAATCTTAACAAGGTTTATAAAATGTAAAGTGATTAAAAAAGAGATTTGTCCTTAAAGTGATGCTGCTGTCATCACTGTAAAAGGGATCTCTTGAGGAAAGATCAAATAAAATTCTTGTTATATAAATTTCTTTAGTAAAACAATAAAATAATACATTTTTAAGGCATTTGATAATAAAATATGCGAGTATATTTGCCTATATTACAGTTATATGTTAAATATATTCAAACACCTTTTTTTTATTTTTTTAAGATTCTGATTTCTTATTTTATTAAAAGATTTTTGTAAGATATTTTTTTTAAGATTCTGCAAGAAGGAGCATTGAGTCTTTTTCTTAATTTGCATTCACAGCCAGTTTTTAACAGTTAAAAAGCAGCTAAAAATAAAAGCAGAACTGATGATTTTACAGAAATTGCTGTAATAACCACAGATGTTTGTATTTTAGTTACTGTCGGAACTATGTTCGCTATTTTGATAATTAAACATAAGTGAACTTGTTTTTTTTTTAGACTGTAAGATGTACATTGGAAGAGACTCATTTGATGAGTCCTGACCCAATTAAACTGGATTTCACTGAAGAACAAACTGTGGAGATTTACAGCGCATGCCAACAAAACAGCTCAGATGGGCTTAAATGCCTCTGCCACCAAAGGTTTATACGGCATCCGTTGTATAAATGATGATTGTTTAATGGAGTTTTGAATGGATTACTCTAATACATCGCTTGATATGTAATATATCATGAATGATCGGTTCATATTGTTTATGCTTCCTGCAGGACGAACATCTCTATGCATGCATTACAGCACACAGAGAGATTTGAAAATGAAACATACTCTGTAATCTGTGGCAATCATAGCGTTACAGTTGTTTGGTTGCCGCAAAGTAAGTAAAACGTAAAATGGAGGAAATATATTTATATAGCGATACTATGCTTAGGTTGCTACATTTACTTGAAGATATATCTTTGTTGGCTCTGTAGGAAGGCCATCGGTTCCCGTGCTCAAAGCTATCGCAAGTGAAAGGTATACAAATGTAGCTCAATTAGTGTGTACTTCTGAGGGGAACCCAAAGCCAGTCATCATGTGGTATGGTAACAGGTAATATGACATTATGGCCTGCTACCACTCTAGATACTGCTTCTGAAGAGCTTCTTATTGGGATCATTTATTAGATAAAATACTACTTTAACTGCACGTCTGTGATTCAATTGATTGTTTTCCTTTTAGTAAAAATCCAGAGGAGGGCAAGAAAAATGTACGGTATAAGACAGAGAGCATTATGAAGAGTGACAGTGATCATCATCAAAGTCTAAATGTCGTGTGCTGTGCCAGTAATTCAGTGGGAAGGGAATGTACTCAGCTTCATCATTTCGGTACGTAACGTATTGACATGATTTTTAATACACCGGTACACCGCCGTTCCAGTGTTTGGGGTCCGTACAGTTTTCGGATGTGTTTGAAAGTTTCTTATGCTCGCCACAGCTGCATTTATTTGATCAAAAATGAAATTTTCAGCTGTGATTACTGTCGTTCTAAATTGCTAATTTGAATTAAATTCAACTTTGAATTTTGGTGAGATTTCCATGGAAAAATTTGTATTGCGGGGGCTAAATATCATGTCATTTGGGTAGCTTCAAGCCACAGACATGAAAAACAACCTGCGACAAAAGTGTTAAAGTAGCCCAGTTCTGCAGCAAAACCTGATAAAAAAAGCTGATAAAAACCCAAATACTCGCTGTGCACTAAAATCCTTATATATAACATTATGTCATTATACAGTATATATTTTATACATGTTATACATCAACAAATGACTTCTACTTTAAACCCAGAAACGTCAGATACTAAGTATTAAGATATAACATTATAATATCTGGCACAGTGTTAAGAAGTTTAGCAAGTTACTAGGAAAAAGTTCAGCACTGTTTGACATTATTTAGATGTTATAGGATGTGGTTTTAGTTTAGCATGAAAACCTTCTGTGTATTGTATTGGTCGTCGTTTAGATCTCGAGAGGAAAGGGGACGGGCAAAAGGCTCAGACGATTTTCCTAAAATCTGGTCAGTCTCTGCTACTGCGATGCACCATACAGTCTAGGGATGCTCCAGAACTGAGCTGGCACTTCAATAACAAAGCAGTAAGACATGGATGATAACCAGAAAGAAATATCACATCAATGTTGCACCGCTCTGACCATTTGCAAATCTTTTTCCTGCTCTTAATTCAGATCAAGGGAATCCCATCAATATATTTTAGACACTGGACAGAATACTTATTTATCGAATCCGTGAACGTGACACATAGTGGGGAGTATATCTGCGTATCTAAAAACAACCAAACTAGGAACACCTATGTCAGGGTCCTTGGTGAGTAAAACTATTGCCCTTTGTATTAAAATGAATTTCTTTTAAAAATATATATTTTAATAGATTAGCGGATTAAGTGCAGCTTCTAAAGTTCCCGAGTTCTGATGTGTACAGCCTCAAAACTGAGATAACCGTTTATTATGCAAATGCTATTTTTTTTCCTCTGTGATTCTTCCTTGACAGATAATTACAAAATTGACATATTCCAGTTGAATGAGAACAACAGCATAGCAGCACAAGATAAGGCAGGCTTCTGCTTCCAGGCTCTGGTATTCTCCTACCCAAAAGCCCAGTGTCACTGGATTACACCAAATCAAACCAAAATACAGTGCAGAGAGACTCATTACCATAATTTTAATAGGTATTTACCTTACACAGTTCATTTCAGTTCCAATGATAGAGTGTGTTGTTGTGTTTGCTTATTTAGCAAATTTTCTCATTAGTACATTTAGGCTGTGTAACCCTGAACCGGGCCAATATCAGATTAAACTAAAGAATCAGCACTATAGTGTCATAAGGAGTATGTCTCTCTGCATTTCAGGTGAGTGGTCATAAACATTTGACTGAAAATGAAATTTTAAACGTGAAATAAGGTTATTTGCGATGCATTTTGCAGAAAATCCCCAAATTACAATAACATTACACAATGATTCAAACGTCGTCTCTTGTGACACTGAAAGCTCGCTACCCTTTAATGTATCCTGGAACATCTGTCCATCGCATAACAAGTAAGAAGAAGCGATAAACGTTAAACATGAATCGTATGTTTGCTTTTTGATCATTTATTAAACCATTTATCTGTATATTTTTGCAGTTGTCATAAAAGAGACTGGAAAGAGACACCTGTTGCCCAGCTCAGGATCATGGATTCAGATCAGTTCTGTCAGAAGAAAATTTACTTCGCCAGACCCAGATTGAACAGCGAGGACTATTCTATCAAATGCTGCATCTCTAATAAAGCAGGGAATGATTGTAGTGACCCATTACAACCTCAAACAAGTAAGTATAAACCCTAAATTGAACACCGCGCTCAGCAGAGAGTTAACCTATACATAGTCTAACATAATCTTACCTTAGTTCTAATAAGAATTCGAAGGGTTGGGTTTCAGTAGGTTTTTACAAAAATGTTTATTCGTGAAGGACTCATTAAATTGATTGGAAGTGACAGTAAAGTATTTTACGTTGTTACAAAAGATTTCCATCTTAAATAAAATTATTTTTGAACTTTCTATCCATCAGACAATCCTGAAAAAAAAGGCAACTGAAAAATATTTGATACCTGTTTTCGTTTTCTTTTTCATTGACAATTATAAGCAATAACTGAAAACCGAAACAATGATGCTGAAAATTATAGTAAACTACAGTTTCAAATATTTGAAAATAAAACACTTTTTAATTTGTAATAAAATATTACATTTCATGTTTTTTTGAGAAAATAAATGCTGCCTTGGAATCTTAGCAGCTCCAAACATTTGAACTGCAGTATGTGAACTATGCACTATATATTTACATATTTCTATATGTAAATATGTGGGAAATATTTGTGCGCCACACAGAGAAGAAAATAATTAAATATAGCATGTTCCAAAAAGCCCCTGTCCTTATTCATAGCATTTTTGCAGCTTTGAAAAGGTTTTATTGGGCACTTTTATTTTTCAGGGATTGAAATGTACAAAAACACATTTACATTTGTTCTTTCTGATATGATTTAATTATCACAAATTTTCTGCCAGTGTTAGTTCAGTAATCAACGCTAATTTTCATTCCAAATATATGTTTAACGCTGTTTTTTAACCTGCTTTTTTCCCAGCTTTCCCCAGCATTGATTACGTGATTTGTATCCTGGTTTTTGTTATTCTCCTCATGATCATCTTTGCCTTAATCATCTTCATCAGAGTTAAGGTAAACCTATTAATAACAAACAAACACCTAGATTCGTGGATCTTACCTCTTGAAATACATGTTCTCACGTCTGTATTACAGAAGCCTGGGTACCAGTGTCAGATCCAGATGATTCAGATGACCGGACCCAACGACAATGACTACATATATATTGATTTCAGGGAGTTTAAATACGACGTGAAATGGGAATTTCCACGAGAAAATCTTGAGCTCGGTAAAGATCACCAGAAACTTTATTTAGACGTGCTATATATAACTTATTAGGTGTTGCAAATTTGTTTTATGGGCTTTCCAAAGGAAATGAGTTGGGATCTGGAGCTTTTGGGATGGTTGTCCAGGCTACAGCATATGGGATCAGCAAACCAGGAGTGTCCATTCAGGTAGCGGTAAAAATGTTAAAGGGTAAGTTATGATGTAATGAAGCTAAATAAATCAATTGCATGCATGGCTGGCATATTATGGTAAAGTGTGCTTTGTGTTGTTCATTTATGGATTAAACAGACAAGCACCAGGCAGTGGAAAAGGAAGCTCTGATGTCTGAATTGAAAATGCTGACTCATATTGGACACCATGAAAACATTGTCAACTTGCTCGGTGCTTGTACAGGCACAGGTATGATTTGGAGAAGTTGTGGGTTTCTGAATTATATAATCTACTGGAGAAACCTATAGCGCAGCATATAGTGCAAACTTGAATCTGAGGCACAATATTTGAACATTTGTTGTTGACCTAATAGATTTAATGAGAGGAACAACTACAATCCCAAGACGCATTACGAATGAAAAACAATAGCGAAATATAAAACCTTTCATTTTAATTTGTTGATTATATTTATAGAAACAATACATGAAAATATTACAGCATCATGGGTAATGTAGTTTTTCACCAAAAAAAAGGCACAGTTAAATTTGATTATTTTAAAAATAAGTGTGAAAAATGTGAACAGATAGCTTGAACAAAATACTCGACTCTGCAATCCCAGAGCTGTCTTTTAAGATATTTAATTTGCCCGTTAAAATAATGAATGAATAGGGTTTTGTAATTGTGGGACCTGCTTGATAATGATGGATTGGTTGTATGTTTGAGCATCAAATAAGCAGGATTATATACAATCAGCAAGTCCTAGCTTTGTTTGTTTGAAATCCACAGGTCCTATTTACCTGATATTCCAGTACTGCTGTAACGGAGACCTCTTGAACTATCTGAAGAGCAACAGGGAAAGTTTTCACAAATATCTGACGGACGCTTTCAACAGGGACAGGTTCAGGGGCCTCTACCACAACTTCCAGCAGAAGAGAAACTCCAGGTTTGCATAAATGTCCACCAGGCAGTGAATTACAGCAATGGCCTTTTTGGCCAAGTGCGGAAGAGAGAAAAATGAATATATTGTGCTAAGGGGAACCACAAATATAAAAGTGTACATAAATGACTAAACTGTCGTACAGTTACTGTAAATGACTGTATGCATCTCTCTTCTTGTTGCACCTTCACAGCGAGTATATCGAGCCTGACAACAACCAGTACGTGCACATGACTCCCTCCACCAAAGGTCAAGAGAGCGAGTTCCTCCTCCATCCCAGCATCAGCTCAGTGTCTACTATTGAGGGTACGTGATAAATTAACTTTACATTTTTTCTATTTCTATTTTGAATATTCATATTTATTTGATACCACATATTTTGAATTCAGAGTAAGCAAACATGTGAATGTACATATGCTCATTAAATAATTATTTATGTTAATTTCATAAAGAAATGCTTGAATGCGAAGACAAACGTCAAGAAGAGGAACTTCAGAGTCTCACCTATGATGAACTTCTGAGTTTCTCTTTTCAAGTTGCAAAGGGCATGGAGTTCCTGTCGTCTAAAAATGTGATCTTAACTTTCTTATAATGTCACTTCTTCTTCCTTTCATTTAACCGACAGTTTTATTAACTTATTTTTACACCTTTTTTCTAATGCTATCTCTGAATACCAAATGAGCATGTTACAACAGCTGCAGTACATTGCACTTGTAGGCATGTTTTAATTATTTGAGTGCTTTATTTCTTGATTTGTTTTCTCATATTGCCATATAGTCATTGTAAAAAAAAGGCTTTAGTGAATCATTTTCTGTCTGCAGTGTATCCACAGGGACTTGGCAGCCAGAAATGTTTTGGTGACACATGGCAGACAGGTGAAGATCGGTGACTTCGGCCTCGCAAGAGACATTGAACACGATACCAACTACGTTGTGAGAGGAAATGTAGGTATTGTGTCTGCATATGATAGTCTTGATGTGACTGGTCTTTATTTAACTGACTTTTAATTTTCCACGTGATATTTTTGCAGGTACGTTTGCCCGTGAAGTGGATGGCTCCTGAGAGTATTTTCAAAGGGGTTTACACAATGCAGAGTGACGTCTGGGCCTATGGCATTCTGCTATGGGAAATCTTTTCTTTAGGTGTTTCTCTCTCTCTCTCTCTCTCTCTGCTGTGTACAGCTTTTAGCTTTTATTGAGCCAAGGATATTCCTATAAATGATCTCTGATTAAACATATGAACATATTTCGTACTCACTACTAGGGGTCACCCCATATCCAGGCATTTCTGTGAATGACACATTCTACAGGATGATTGAAAGTGGATATCACATGGAGCAACCATATTATGCTGAAGAATCTGTGTAAGTGCCACTATTTTATAAATGTGTGTATATATATATATATATATATATATATATATATATATATATATATATATATATATATATATATATATATATATATATATATATATATATATGTGTGTGTGTGTGTGTGTGTGTGTGTGTGTGTGTGTGTGTGTGTGTGTGAAATACAGAAGAATGATATTTAAAACGTGTTTGTGTTCATTTAGTTACAAGGTAATGTGTCGCTGCTGGATGCTCGATCCGGTCAACCGGCCTTGTTTCTCCAAGCTTGTAGCTTTCATGGAAAAAGAGCTGGCTGATTTGGAAGAAAGGGTGACTTTTGTGTGAAAATGTTTTTTAAAAAATTTAGTCTAAATTGTCGGTGGATGCAAACTCACTGTGATATGTGGTTCCAGCTCTATTATAATATTGGAGGATACTGTCACAATGACATAACATACCAGAATGCTCCAGTGACCCCTGATGCTACACTGATGGAGAAAAAAACGGATGTTTGCCAGCCTGACACTGAAGTTCAGATGAAAGAAAAGCTGTGGACATTAATGGATCAGTAAGAGCAGAACATCTTATCTGAACGGGAGTTAAAGCCTTGCATTAGGAAAACATAATGCATAACTTGTGCTTTCATATTGGCCACTTACACAACGCATTTTTAATTTCTAAGAGAAAATGTTGAAGAAATTGGAAGGAATGTTTTCATGAGCATATTGTACCACCAATAATGTGTTTCATGATTTTTGATGAAGGGTTTTTAACTTTTTTTTTTTTATTTTGTCCATGAGTGTTTACACTGTAATTAATAACATACAGCATTAAGAAGAAAGATTCTTTAGGAACTTAGGAACTAAAGAACAAACTTATATATATATTGTACCTTACCACTGTAACTGATGAATAACCTGCTTCTGTACTCCATAATGAAGGCTTACAAGAGATGCTGTGGTGGAGAAGTACAAAAGTTTTAGTTTTTGCTGCATTTTGCGGATAAATTGCTCTATTTTTTTATAACAAAATAACTTTATATTAATTTTTCAGTATATTTATTCACTTATCTTAATCATTATTCTTGAAGTATTATTTAACATGCAATAAGAAGAGTCTACGGTGAGTTAGTTATGCTTATTCTTAACAAAACATTACTTTGCGCTTTTGTGCAGATTTCCTATAAACAACATAACCCACTTTAAAGTGAGTCTTGTTTAACAGTTTTACATTAAACACCCTTACTGTTGAGGTTAAGCATCCCTAACTTTTTAAGTCCACTGAGACGGTAAGCAAGTGGGCATAAAAACTAAAAATGTTAAATGTTAAAAAAAAACTGTACAATGCTTATAAAAACATCGAAATAAACCTATATTTGTATGCAGGGTTTAAAATGCAATGCAAAAGCATATAAAACACAGTAAAAATTGTGCATTTTTGTGTTGTGTCTCATGGCTTTGTATAAGTTAAGGTTTTTTATTGAAGGTGTTTATATCACAGAGCTACAGAGGGTGGCGCCACGGTGCATGAACTAGTGACAGCATTTTAGATGACAGGAGAACAGAACATGAGACCAGGAAAACACTCCTAAACGCTGCTGTACAACCCTTTTTAACTGTTATCAGACCTTTTATAACATGGCATCAATATTTGTATTGTCACGACATAGCGCACATATTTACAGAACATTAATTTTCAAAGCGAAATCTAAACCCAGCTAATCTACTGCAACTGTAAAATATTAACCGAACCATTAAATGCACAACAAATAATAGGAACAATAACTACTGTTTAGCCTTTAATCCTTATTTAATGTTTGTGTTTCATCTATATTTAAGTTGTTTTATTTGTGTTTGTGTGGTATGTGAAGCGGTTTTATTGTATTTCTCTGATCAGTCACATTTCGATCAGGTGATTTTTGCTGTTACACAAAACATGAACAGAGATACCAAGAAAACCATGCATTTCCAAGAAAACCAGGATCGTTGCATTTGATTAATACCAGAAAACATTGGTGTATATTTTGTATGTTACATTTAGACTATAATCCCAATAGTCGTGGCATTAGGCCCATGCTAGCAGACTCTGATGTTTAAATGGGAACAGTTTTACAGTAGTTGCCCCAACGGACGTTAACCTCGTCCAGTATTGGCTTTTGCCATTTCTCTTCAGTTTGCAGAGGACACGCGCCGGGGCCATGGACATGCACGTTGTAAATGCTCTAACATACGAGGATTTTGTGAACCTATTCGGTAATGTGGTTGAAAAATGTCCCCTCATTTCGGCTGCGCTATGGTCGCACCGGCCATTCAGAGATCTAGCGGACATCGAGGCTCGCATAACGGCGTTCATTCAGAGTCTGCCAGACTCAGGTGATTCCTTCCGCTTTGTCTTATTCACAGGTGTTTCCTAATGTTTCAGTCAGACACAATAATTTATTTACTGGGTTCAGGGAAAGAGGGCATTTTGCGGTGTCACCCTGACTTGGCGGGCCGGGACCTCCAGAGAGGGACGCTAACGCGCGAGTCTCAGGAAGAGCAGAGTCGAGCCGGCATGACCACGCTGGACTCCGCAGAGCTCCTGCACATGCACCGTCTAAACTCGGTGTACAAGGAGCGCTTTGGCTTCCCTTTTGTCATCTGTGCCCGTCTCAGCGACAAAGCCGATGTTGTGCGCCAGCTCTCTGAACGCTTGAAGAACGACCATGCTGCGGAACTAGAGCGCGCGATCGAAGAGGTTAAAAAATTTGTAGCCTTAGACTACGCAACATTGTCATATCTGAGACTCAAACCAAATTGTAACAAGTTACCGTTACATAAATGTGTACTATAATATATATATATATATATATATATATATATATATATATATATATATATATATATATATGCGCCTATATGCCTAATTGATCCATATGAAGTAACAAATATTTGTTCTAAAAACTGTAACGTTCTATTTTAACGTTCGTTTTGTAAACGTAGCTAATGTGAACATTTTGGAACGTTCTCTGAACCTCTGAACTGTAACCGAGTAGACCTAACATACAACTAAAACGTTTCAGAAGAGCGTTCCACGAATGATGTAATATTTTGTGCTAACGTTTTGAGGACGTGAGCCTCTTCAAGACCGGATAACTTTGAATTACTATACTTTCTATTAACGTTACAGGCAGAATATATGTGTACATCTTCCAATAAATTATTGCATTTCAAATTATGCTTTTGTGTCGCGTCGTTTAATAAACTTCGGGTTATGAAAGCTGTGTCGTGAAAAAAAAAAAGTTTTACTTTTTTGCACTGAATTAAAACAAATGACATGACCCCACACTGCACACACGCTTTTAATTCGTTCAGCTGTAGCTATATAAATAGTATGTTATGTTGTTGAAAGAAATTCATGATAAGAGATAGTCGCTTGCATTTGACTTTTCGTTGTCTATCTATAAATACGAAAAATGCAATTATAATAGTGTCCAACAATGCCTTGCTGATGAAGATTTGTTGACGTCGTGGATTTCTATTACGCAAGAACACGTACTCCAGGGAGCTTCGCCTCTCACGCAATGAGAGCGCCCCCTACTGTCAATCTTTCAGGGGCCTGTACAGATATACAGGTTTTGACTAGCTCTTGTCATTGTCGCCGGCACGCTTGTACTTCCGCTCGTCGATGGCAGGCTGACAGGTCGTGCCGTTGACGCGTGTCTCTGTCGGTCAGTGTTTGTTTGAGGACTTTTGTGGGACTGGAGGTAGGTGAGAGTGCAGGGGCGAGGGGGGTCCCGTTCCCGGAGCGACGCACGACTCCTCCTTCAGGTCTCCGGACGTGATGGAGGAATCCTGTTCGGGATCCACTCCTCTGGCTCTCCTCTTGTCCTCCTCCTTTTTCCACTTCATGCGACGGTTCTGGAACCAGATCTTGATGTGTCTCTCGGTGAGGCTGAGGGTGAGCGCGAGCTCCACGCGGCGCGGGCGCGAGATGTATTTGTTGAAGAGGAACTCTTTCTCGAGCTCGAGCAGCTGCGCTCGGGTGTACGCCGTCCGCGTGCGCTTGTTCTCCTCCGCCTCCACCATGTAAGGGCCTGAAACAGAATAACAGGAGGGACATTTCAGTAAGGTCGTGTTTTCGACACAGACACACCATTTATCTGAACGTTTCATCGGGGCGTTGTATAAAATAAATCTTACGGGCGTTAACTCAAAGGTCAAAACCTTCCAAATGAATTCAGTAGCCTATAATTCGCGTAAAAATGAGGACTACCTTAAACCAGATATAATAATAATATGCATTTTTGATGTTTCAGGCTGAAAGTAATATGCATTTAACTCGAGTTGTGCTTTTATTTCAACAGGCCACGTTTGCTATAGGCCTATTAGATTCAGTGACAAAGAAAATTGCGTAGCCTATATACGCATGACCTCGAAAAGTCGTGTTACAGACTATTTTTCCATTAATATGATTCAATCAGTCCGCATCTGGTGAAATTTGACGTGCATCCACCGCTAGAGATTTTATTCTGCGTCTGATGGTTTTTCAAGAATTGTTCGCTTTTGAATAAAAAAATCAAAAAGGTTTCTAATTGGGGAACTCATCTTTTCAAAAAATCACCTCTTCAAAGTAAAAGAAACAAATTAATTTTCACTGTAATGTTGTTGCATAAAAATGATGCCTCGCAATGGTCAAGTAATATTTACCTTCATCAGGTGATTCATTTAATCCCAATATAATTATATAAATAATATTTATTAATTACAGCTATATGACAAATTCTACGAACGCTAGATATTATATAGGGAATTATTTCTATAATGCTACGTTCTTAGCTTTGATTATACGATTTTTATATAGGCTACTATTATAAAATTTACAGTCGTAACATTTTTACAGTAAATTTTAACATTGTTCTCGAAATTGTAAATATTTAGAATACAAATCAGGCAATTTAAAGCCATCCAATGTGCAGTTAAGAATTTCTAGACTATTAGACAAAAGTAAAAAGACAACAAACTTTTTTAGGCTACTTTCTTATTGTTTTCTTTACGTGCAATTTTAAAAGGAGGAATAAAATAAACACACACACACACACACACACACACACACAAAAATAATAATCTGCATGTGATCTAAACTGAGTGACCACTCAGGAAAAATGGGACGTGTACATAAGCCTACCGATTACGACAGTAACACTTTTTAGGAGCGAGTTTCAGCATTAAAATGTGAAAACTTATGATAACCCAGCCCGCTGTCAGAACCCTGGTCCCGTTGATATAACCACGGGCTCGTTTGGAATCAACGAAAATAAAGGTTTTTGTTGTTTTACTAAATTGGGTAATTAGAAATGCAATTACCTAGCCTAGTTTTAAATGGATATTCTGTAACACGGTGAAGCACTTTGGAGATGACTGACTTTAGGGCCCGCTTTCATTTTTGTCAAAAGTGAATCGGTGAACCTAAAGACGAATCGCCGAAGTACGTTACCTGTCCACTGTCCTTTCCAGGCGTGCGTGTGAGATTTGGTTGACTTCATCCACGGGAAGGGCAGATGGTACCTGCTCCGATCCCCGCACAGGTCAAGAGAGTCTCCGTAGCCGCCGAGCGTCTGTAGAGATGTCTGCGGAGTCTGGGGAAGGTGAAGGTGAGCCCCCGCCAGATCATCCCGGGTCGACATGTTATAAGAAGTAATGTCGGTGAGATTTGGCTGGTCCTGGCCGCCCAAGGACGGCGCGGCGTAGACGGACTGAGCCTGTCTGCTCATGTACAGACACGGCGGAGGGTTTTGGCTGTAGTCTTCGTTGGGGTGTCTCTGGAAGGCGCAGGAGTCCTTGTACAGGTGGTTAGGAGGGTAATAGTGCTCTTCCCGATTCATGATTGCCACAGACCGGGGAGACCGTGCCGTACACTAGCACCTGAGCCAGCGCCCTGCCCCTGATCAGGACCTCTGCTCTACCTGCAGTCTGAGCGTCTGGCGCCGATCGAGGGCCTCATAGGTGTGCCACCGCGACCATGTGACCCTGCTGCACCACTGGTTTCACTGTTTACACAAAGCTGTCAACTGGCTGCAGATTCTGTACGTGTTTCCTTTCGACTGCCCCGCGGTTTGACAATAATTGAACAGAACTGACCATGCTCAAATCAATGCCCTTGGCAAACACTTTCTGTTTGCCCGAGACTATATGTGCTACACCTGCAGTTGTTAGATCGTACTGCGAAGACAGGTGTATGTGAGAATCAGTATCTCTGCAGAAAATGCAGCCGCTGTTTAATTAACAGCAAAAATTGTTAATATGACATTCAAATCAACTTTTAAAAGGGACATAATCGATGATCAGTTATCAAAGGCAAAGCAATCCAGACCAACTTGAGCTTTAATCGTCTTTGAGCAAATTTTGACAGTACAGTACGTCGTCCGTGGAAACGTGCTACAGCGCAAAATGTAATTTAGCTTTCACCCAGCCTACGCGTTTAGATCAAATTCAGCCTACCTATTACATTTTTTTTTCTCGTAAAAAGAGCGCACGGGCTTCTAAACGAACACATTAAGAGGCTCCATTAAGTCCTTGTTACGTAAAAACTATGGACACCGGCGACAAGGGCAAGCATTACGCACACCTCTCAACGCGTCTGTCTTTTGCTTTAACCAAGCTTACCTGCCATTAAGCACACCCGTCCACGGTTCATTTAACTAAAGTCCTCGTGGATAAATAAAAACGAGCTGTTCGGTGTAAACGAATTAACATGGAGAGTGAAACACAACTCAATTAGTTCGAAATGTGTGCGCAACGTGAGCGCAGCCGCCGGTCAGATGTTCGGAGAGGTCAAAACAAGGGAGGGACGTGCAGCAAAGGTGATTTTCAATTAGGGGAATTTCCTAAGTCTCGTACGTTGAAGCAACAACAACAAAAAAAAAACATTACAGTAATAACAATAATGTATAGAGCTATATATAGAATTTAAAAAGACCGAAATCAAATTTGCCAATATTTTTCCGGTTTTGGAGTTCTTATTTAACTTAACACGTTCGTAAAAAGTGTTGGAATTTGACATTTTATTCTTTAACCAATTCTTTTTCCAGAACTCAGCATCGTTTCGATTCGTTTGCGTGTATGCAAGAATAAATGGACAGCGTAAATAAAGAGCCCAGACGATTGACCCTTAAATCGTTTTTCTTTACTATAAGCTTGCCTTTGTCAAGACTTCAAAAAGTGACGAGTACACGCGTGACGTTACGTATTGATATGCAAAAATGGACCTTGGAGTGTATATGATACGCATGTTTTTGGCAGTTTTCGCGTGCACGTGCCGTGCATCTACCTCACAATCCTAATCCTGTCCGTCGCGTAGCATATAAACCCAAAGTGCATTTTTGCGTATCAATACCAGGGGTATTGATTTTCATTAGACGTGCTGTTTATACGCACGTTCGTGAGATCGGGTAGGAATATACGATACGGCGCCGTGTTTGCACGGACCTCTTCAAATGACAATAATGGCACTTTCTCTCCTATCTTAATGGGGCTCTCATGCGCCGTCATAAAGTTCGGGCGAATCCATTCCTCGCAAATCAAGCCTCGTAACGACGCTTAATGGTGTTTATATATGAGCTCGTTTGAAAAGGGAAGGAAACCGTTATCCGCGACTATTTTCACAATGTTGAAAGAGTACAAAAGGTTTTATGAAGCGTGAGTGAGACGGCGCTGTTTGGAATCATATCCGTGGAAGGTTATGAGAGGGATAATGGCGTAAAGTGATATGTAATGTAGTTTTGCCATGCCAAAGAGGAAATACACAACTTAAGGCACTGGTACATAAAATCGGCTAGCAATTAAAATGCGTTTTGAGACTTCAGATAAAACGCAATAAACCAGTTAGGAGACACGCAAAAGCGTTCTGAAACCACTTGTATGTTTGAGTAGGAGTAATGCGTAGCTATAAACGTCCAAGTGCGACTCGATAATGGGAGTCCAGATAAATCATAATGGTACAATTGCGTTATGTAAAGCGACACGTAATCAGACGTTGATAAACCCAGCGGCCCGCACACGAGACGCTTCGTCTATAAAACTGAAAGGAAATGCACTTTTGGCCATCCGTGTAAATACTGCAGCTTTTGATTGATCTAATATAAGTGAATTTTTATTTAAAATGAAATATTACGCGGTGAGGTGCGAGCAACCACGTGGAAACCGAGCCTTTACTTTTCAAATTAATAATAATCCGCGGCAGAGAATGAATGGCGATAATATAGGCTTGCTTAGTGGCGACAGTAAAGCTTGGGCAAACATGTCTGACCGCAAAGGAATGATAATGGCGTTTAAAATGAAGTTTAAGTCGCCCATTGAGGAAAATCTCACCGCGCACTGAACGAATGAACGACAGAAACGTCGCAGGCAAGCATGCGCGTTTATTGCACACGCGTTCATTTCTAAACATTTTTTAAACAAAACATCAAGAAAATCTACATTTTTGCTAATGCATTCTGGAGTAATTACAACTGCAGCTACGAAAATCATGTTTATTGCTGGTTTTATTGCTGGTCAGTTTTAATTTGCAGAAAGGATAAACACATCTACTGTTTGTACACACACACAAATTATGTTTATAAAATAAATAAATAAATCTATATATATTATATATATATATATATATATATATATATATATATATATATATATATAAATATATACACAATGACCTACTAAGCTCTGAAAACCACCCTTAGAAGTCAAAAATGATATTCACAGCCTCTCTCAATACAATATTTAAAATCCGTCTTTTAGTTCTTTTAAATACAATTTTAATATTATTGTTCAGCAACTTAATGGAAATATTGCATTGATAGGACATGTAGAGAGCAAACAAAGATGCTATAAAGAGAGCGTTACGTCATTTCCCCCCTTTGTCAGTGTATTTTTTGACATCTGGGGAACTGTCCCGCACTGGTGAACGAGATCGAGTCCTTTTTGACTTCCGGGAGAGGTGAGGGGAGTGTCTTCTTCGGGATGGTGAATGATTGTGTGAGGAAGAGCGGCGTTTGGAAGCGTGTGAATGAGAATCGGAGTGGTGTCTTCTGTGCGAATAGTCTTTTTTGTGATTGCACTTTTCACAGTCCGTGTTGCGATGTTTTTCACAAGCTCTTTTGTACCTATGTTCATCTCTATCCCTCTCCGAAGCGCGCTGATGCGCAGGCTGACCCCTCACAGCAGAGGTCCGAAGAGTGTTCAAAAGAAAGCGCTTGTTTGTGCTTCCAAGTGGACATTTCATCCTAGAAAACAGCAATTCAAAGAGCTTTTAGATGCAAGGTATGTAAGGGAATTTCCAAAATAATGTAATTATAAGATATTAGGCCAATGCACGACAAATGCAATGTTCTGCACCTTTTAAACATGATTATATACACTTACCATCCAGTAGCACCCATCGTCTCAGCACGGACTTTTGCTCTGCTGGTTTCTTTAAGGAGCTCCTCCACTGCTTTCCTGATGGAGGAAAGAATATTTACATGAGTGAGAGAAACGGGTAAATGTACTACTGTTACATACCGGACAGAAGCAATTGCTGTTTTATTTTCATTCCAGACTGCAGGGACAGTGTTCAGTATTTCTGTAACGTTAAACTTTTGCAACAGAACGGGTAATGCCACAAAACACATGGTTGATTTTTATATAAATAAATAATTCCTTCCTTGTAAGATATCAGAGATGATTGTTACATGTAGTATGATAGCTGACCACATATTAACTATACATCTTCACTGACCGTTGAACAGTTGCACTCAGCCGGGTCACACATTTCACATAACATCACAAACTAGCCCACTAAAACGGTTGTAAACAAAAACAATAACAAAAACAAAAAGTATCATAAGTAATGTCATACCTCTCTAGTTCAGTTTCATCCATGATTTATTTAAACGTAAACGCATTCAGTGTTAAATTTTAATTCGTTTCAGCTCCGTTTGCTAACTGATGTTATTTACAATACTTGAGGACCCAAATAAGGACCCCGTTTGACTAGTCCTTGATAATAGTCCTAATCTAAATAACAGATGTAAAATATATCCCACTTCGGCTGCGGAAATAAACTTGACAGTAAAATTCCCAGTAAAGTTTTTGTATATATAATTAAGAACTACAACGTCTAAAATACATACACAGTCTATGCTATGTTCCACGGTCGCATTTCAATCAGGCACCTTATGGGTCACACTTGATATTCGATTGACAGCCTGAGTGCCCGCCTCCATGCTGAGAGAAGTTCCTCGAATCGGTTCTTTTGAACAGTTCGTCTGAATGAAGCGGTTCATGAATGAGTCGGTGGTTCTTTACGTCATTACATGGTCCCTTTGCGTAGTACATGCTCTAAAACGTTCACGTGGATGCTCTAAAAAGCTATTTATTATTTCAATTTATCTTAAGATTTAATAAATAAGGTCTTTATTTTAATATCACACGTCCTTGTTCAATTTGTTTTAGCCACTACATCCAGAAAATCCACTAATTGTATCATAAGTATAATTTGGATAACAATAGCAACAATGAAATACATTAATTTATTATATTCTTGATTTCAAATTAATTAATTATGTTTGAAATTAAACCAACTTTCCTTTTGCTTTACATTTACATTTTGTTGATAAATCATACATTCAAGTCATGCATATATTTCCAGAACATTTGTAATTTGTAAACATATTTGTAAAATTTTTGCTATTCTTTATCATTCAAATCCTTAGTTACATTAAATCATTTTGCAGATGTCTTATCAAAAGTATCTTACAAATAAGGCTAACAGAAGCAATCAAACCAATAAAAGTGCAACAATACGTAGCCTACTCTAAGTGCTGTGACCCCTGCTATGTCCAGCTTAATCTTATACATAGTTTATTTATATTCAAGGTGTATTATTTTAATTAACAAAAAGAACTTAAACAAAAATAATAAACACTAGAGAGCTAGTGTTAAGTTATTTCATTATATACTACTTAATTAAAATAAGTTGTATACATTTATATTCATATTCTATCGTTCATATTAATTTTATACATTATAAATAGCTCACTCCAAAGGCATTTATCATCGTCTGGGCATTTTTGAAAGAGACGGATCTCGGTTCAACGAGTCGGCCAGTTTTTGACTCGAGAGCCTCTGCGCCGATTCAGTCCAATACATGCACTAATTGTTTAGACAAGTCAGCTGAACCGGTTTGAACGATTCGTTCAAAAGAGTCGACTCAAAAGAGCCATTCGTTCACGAATCGGACATCGCTACAAGACAGATACGGGGGTGTTTTGACGTGCGGATGCGGCTCGGGCAAGCTGCGGTGGATGTGATAGAGCTCCACGATTCTCCCCTCTCGGGGCCAGAGTTCACATCCGAAGGGAACGCGAATAGGTAATGTTATTCAAATACTCATATTATCACCCGCTGATCCTTTATTACCACACGCATTTTGTTAGATGTCATTGTCGCCTATTGTACGGGCGATAGCACAGACAGAGAGAGAGAGAGAGAGAGAGAGAGAGACAGCAAACGAAAAATATTACAGCGAGCCGCTCTTTACCAATAATAATGAGATATCGATATATGCATGTGTCATAGATCCGGATTGAATACGCCTTATTAACGAGACAATTCATGCAGGTGGCATCCACAGACATTTTAATTCAACAGAGAAAGCGCCCTCTCTCCATTAATTTATTTTTGTTGCCTACCTGTTTGTGAATGTGCAACCTTCCTGTAAAATAAGGTCAATGTATTGATTTGGAAAGAGCAATGCAAGATGGGTGTCAAAAATGGTGGTTTGTGAATAGATGTGGACTGCAGAATGGAAACATGTCATTGCTCCTGAAAGCCGTTTGCTCAATAAATAAAGTCTTTAGAGATCACCCTACATGGAGCATGTCGGACACTGCTCGCTTCCTCCGTAGACGTTTAAGGGACAGCCATTCATTGTTGTTTTGTTATGTCAGCTCAGCTGAACAAACATTTAATTCTTCGTCCGCCAGGCAGCCAGATAAGCGCGAATGTGCCATTTTGCAAGTGAGAACACAGACAACTGTGACAAGCAGCTAAAGATACGAGGATACAACAAGTGAGTGGCCTTGAACAGCCCTTGCGGTCAATATCTAAACACTCCCTTGTGATTAAAAGTCATCAGAGGATCCAGCATAGAATAGAAATACTAATGGCAGCTGCCCAAAGGCCATTAGGCATCCCAGCCTTATGTAATGAAGTCCCACATCATGCTATCAAGGGATGAGGTTTAAGCGCGAGCTTCTTCATTTAGACCCGACCGTTCACATTAAGACATTTACAGTGCGCCGGGACAAGGGTGCATGGCTATGTGTGTCTGATGAGACGTTGACAGGGCTTTGTAGTGAGAACAGAGAAGCCTTGTGTCCTCATGTTTTATTCATGTCCAGCTGCGAGATAAAAACAGAGGCAGGTAGTCACAGAGATGCCATCGACAGACCAAGCGCGGGGCTGCTCACGGATGCACAGCTGTCAGACACCGCGAATACAGGCAAAGGCTGTAGTTATCGTCGGGCCAATAGAATGCCCCCTGCTGTTCGGTGGCCTCAAAAAGCCAATTATTTGAAGCCTAGTTAAGGGGTTTTCAATAATTTAGACGCTACGGCCCCCAAGTTTGATCATCCTCGTACGAGGGAATATTCTCAAGGCCCAGTTTAAAAATGCATATGGACAATATGTAGTTTCCGTTACATACAATCAGGTTAAATGGCATGTGATCAGTGAGGGATATACTTAGTCTTCACAATGGCACACACACTATACGATCATAACTTATGACTTTCCATTTCCGCCTGAACGCTCTGTACTTCTGTCCCTCACAGCCTCATTTTCATTTATGTCAAGAATTAAATATAGTGCTACCCCGACTAAGGTCTATTACATATTAGTAATGTACTGTTAAATATATTGTTTATTTATTTTTATCATATTATGTTTACTTATTTTCTCTATAGACGTTTTAGACCCCTGGTGTAGCTCACAGACAGATGAAAATTCTGTCATATTTACTGACCCTCATGTTTTTACACTCCTTTACGACTATTTCTTTCAGTTATCGCGGATGTCAACGTTTTCTGTGAAAAAATGGCTAGCAAACAGCTGTATGATGTGAAATACAGCACACAGATGACTTTTATGTTCCCTTTATAGTGCTTTTTGGAGGCCCAGTCATTCACCCTAATAATTCAGAAAAAAAAATACTATCAGAAATGTAAAAAATGCTCTTTCACTAAAGCAAGAAAGGTTTGAGCTCGCATAATGGTGAGCAAATAGAATGTCAGCCGTTCTTTTAAATCTGCATTGTATCAAAATTAGAAACAGGGCCTTCAGAGGAATGCTTTTAATTATAATCTAGAAGGTTTTGATTAATATTTGTATTTAATGATTCGGGTGAGTTTGCAATTTAAATCTCATACGGTGTCTATTTTTGTGCTCCTCTCTTGCCCCCCATTCTCACTTTCACATCAAAAACCTCTTGACTCTGCGCTCCCTGCCTCAATCCATGATAATTCTCCCTCTGCGGGATTGAAAGATTGCTCCAGGCGAGAGAGCAAGAGATTACACAGTGAGATTAATGTGCAGGAGTAAACCCACACTGCTCGGCAACATAATCTCATCCTCACAACACATGGCACACACACAAACACGTTCTCTCATTCAGAACAGTTACCTCACTTCTCCTCCTTCAGGGTGATGTCACACCGTCTACCAGGGGGTGGCCGTCCCCTGCCGGAGTCGCGCAGCCTCTGACGCCCATGGGGCGGACGCCCCCGTTAACCGAGCCGCTGAGTGCGTTTGTGTAGCCGAAGCCGAGCACAATGGGCAGTCTGGGAGAGGGAGTGGACCCGGGCATGGTGAGCGAAGCTCTTCTGGAGGCCCTCTGCTCTGAATGCGGACAGATTCACCGCTCCTGGGAGAACCACCTTTATAACTATCGCCTGGAAGTGGATGATGATTTGGTGTGCCACATCTGCCTTCAGCCGTTGGTTCAGCCCCTGGATACACCATGTGGCCACACCTTCTGTGCCCGCTGCCTGCGCAGCTTTCTGCAGGAACGGGACTTTTGCCCGCTGGACCGTGCGCATCTGCAGCTCCAGGTCTGCCGGCGCTCCAGCATTCTGGTGCACAAGCTGCTGGATAAATTGTCGGTCACCTGTCCGCTGACGCCTTCTTGTTCACTCAGCATGCCTCGCTGCGACCTGGAGGCACATCTCAAACACAGGTAAAACTCTCATGAATATTTACACTATTTAATATCAAACGCAGTATCTGTTGAAATAGTCATATTATGGTCGTGTGCAGTGAAAATGGTTTCTACTCTGAAGTAGAAAAACTGGAATACTGTTTTCTAAATGTACTTAAAGAGATAGTTCACCCAAAAATGAAAATTATGTTATTAATTACTCGCCCTCGTGTTGTTCCGAACTTGTAAGAACTTGTTCATCTTTGGAACACAAAGTAAGACATTTTGTATGAAATCCGAAAGCTTTCTGTCCCTGCATAGACAGCAAGGGAACGTTCAATTTCTAAGTTCCCTTGCTACGTTCAATTTCCCAAAAGGTAGTAAGGACATTGTTAAAATATTCTATGTGACATTATTGGTTCAACTTTTTTTTTTTTTTTTTTAAGCTATGTGTATATACATGTTTTTTTGTAATCAAATATTTATTAAAAGAAAACAATCGAAGGGAAATATGTATATACACAAATATCAAATCAATATTCACACTATACATGAATACAAAATAAATAAGTAAATAAAAGAAAAAAAAGAGGCGTACCCACATGCATACCCATAGGGGCATTACTCATGTTCAGGAACTCCAATTAAACCAAATTAGAATACAGGTAAAGATAAGAGATCTTCTCACCAAACCTGCTACTTGTATATTTTTTGTGTGCAAAGAAAACAAAAATAATGACTTTATTCAACAGTTCTTTTCTTCTGTCCGCTGCCATTCATGATGCCAACGAATGTGCATTCCTCTGCTTGTAAACAAGGCGCAGCGCACGCGTGTTTCATCAGCAGCATCACACGCTTGCATCATACTCTTGTGAACGGCTGCTATTTATAGATATAGATTTAAAACAATATATTTCATATATCTCTTATATCTGGAAAGAAATATATATATATATATTTATGTACTGTAATTTACTTTTCTATAAAAGCATACCAAATTTGGAAACGTGCATAACAATGGTTACATATATAACACAAAACTATGGACTGTAAAAATCTTGTTGCCTTTGCAGCCAGTAAAAGTAATCTAGTTGACTTATTTAAAAAAAAAACAACATAATTTGTTTCTTGACAGGAAAAGTGTTCTTCAGAAGCGCTCATTTTACCAGCCTGCAAACACAAATTTGTTTTCAGGCAGACCGATGAAGTCAGAGTGAGGATTATTTTGACACCTTTTTAAAAAACATCATTAAAATAAATAATATATAATATTTATAATACAGTGCACTCCACTCCTCCAATGTTGCAAACCTGCAGTTTTCAAGTTAGTGTTCTTTTAATTCAGCCGAAAGATCACAATACGATCTATCATTCTTCTAACGGTCACATGACTTCACGTGATGCAAATTAGCAGGTCAAGAAGTTTACCAAACCTGAACTTGTAGTGCAGTGAACGTCCAGTGAGCTTGTGTTTACAGTCTCCCGCATTTGCGTGCCTATGAATGCCCCTTAAGACCTCAATTATTAGTAGCAGACAGTACTACCAGAAAGTGTTACATAGTAAGTGTTTTTTTAGGTTCTTAATTGGAATGTACTGTTCATTTATCAGAATATTACCTAAACTCCTAATAAACCTCATCATCATGCACAATACAACGGTTTAACTTTAGCATTACCACATGTCTGAGGGGATTTTTAGTCAGAACAGGCAGAAGGAACAAGTATCATACTCTGGTATCTGTTAGAGTAAGACAATAAAGCTTAGCAAAGGCTCCAGTGACTTTAGGAGTCACTTTCTTGTGAGTGGAGCCTGCTGGGCTTGATCTGACTTCCCATCTGGGGATTATTTGCCCCTTTGTCATGTGATGGGAGATTAGTCGGTCCTGTGTAATGCACTGGACAGCAGCAGTTTCATATTCTCTTCAGCCATGCTGGGAAACTTCAACTCTAGAAACCTTTTCAACCACTTCTTCTGTGAGACTGCCAAGGGCAACCCAGAGCTATGGTGAGTTAGAAAGGTCCGTATGGTATTTAGTACTAAGAGATAATAGAGAGTGGTTACAAATGTTAAGAGTAGTTCTGGTGCACAAGATAGGATTGCCTTTAGAACAGCTAAAGGTCTTGGCCTACTGAGAGTTTGGCGTAGTGTCTAAAGCCAAATGTGAGTTTAATAGTTCAAAGCTGAGTTAGCGCACAAATCAAAGGACAAATTAGCTAAAGTCTTAACTGTTTTTGTAAAAACAAGTTTGAAAAATAAAAGTTGTTAAAGTTCTGTCATCATCTCAAATCCCTAATTTACTCTTATTTGCAACAATGTTTTATTTACATCTTAACTGAAGAAGACCCAAGGAGATTAACCTTAACAAGGCGCTAACACCTTCCTAAGAGAAGGCAGAGTTACTGCCGGAATTAGCTGTCTTCTCTTAGCTGTGTTGACAATCCCATGCTTTCTTGTTATACTATGAGACCTCAGCGTGTAATGCTATCCTACAGGTCTTTGTCCCCACTGATGCGTAGAGTAATTAATTAGCGCTGTTAATTATATGACAGTCACGCTAGAAATGCTAAAATCCTCCAAGCTCAAAGGCAAAGAAAGATCCCATCGATTCGCTGGACCAATGTTGTTATTGTTAACTAAAACTAAAATAATTAAAAAAATTTGATTTTGGTAATTGAAATAAAATAAAATAAAATAAAAAACAAACCAAACTAATGAAAATGGCAAAAAAGTGACTAAATTAAAAATGATTAAAAACAAAATTGCAATTATTAATTGCATATAATCACATCAAAAATAAACATATGTGTGTGTACTATGTACATTTATTATGTATACATAAATACAAGCGTACATAAATACACATGTAAAAAAGGCTATGTTTATATATATATATATATATATATATATATATATATATATATATAATAATTTATATATAATAGTATATAAATATTACTAAAAATAACGCTGCGGTAGACTGGGTTTGGGAATACAATATCAGCACCTTCCTGGAATAACATCTGCCCTGAGGATGTAGCACAAGGTTTCTCATGAAATTTGTTTCCTTTTTCATGCCTTTGTTCTCAATTTCATGTCAAATGGGCCTCTGTGTATTTAGCCTCCAAAATATTTCTGTTAATGTGTTTGTATGTGTGTGGGTCTAGGTGTCCTGGAACACAGAGTCAGCGAACAAAGCTGGAGCGGACACGGATGGAGGGAAGTGAGGACAGGGTCACAGCGACCAACCCTCCCAGATCCCCTCAGACCGAGATGAAGGAGAGTACGCCATCACCACCTGCTGGATCCACCGCATGCAACAATGCTCCTACATGGACAGAGGAGCCTGGCGTAGACAACCCTGCCTTTGAGGAAAGCACTGAAGAAGACAGTGAGTACCTTAGTGAGTACCAGACATGTACACTATCGGGTGGGTTTAGTTTTGGATTTGGTGTAAGGCATATTTCCAACATAATAAAGCATTAACTTTTAGCAACAGCTCAAAGATATTTCAATTCTGAATCGCTGCAATACATACCTATATCAATAATTGTAATAAAAGTGTGCCTGTCACTCAGTAAACGTTTCTCTTTGAAACTGCAGCGAATCGTTCAGTAAGGCACGTAAAAACAGTGTTGCACAAAAATGCACAGAGGTACATATTTTTATGGGACCAAGTCGAGTATTCTTGATTTGGTTCTGCTGCATTAGATGATACACTGCGCTATGTGTTGCTAGTATGAGAAAAAGTTTCAAATGTATATTTGTTAGGGTTGTCTGTCTAACAGTGCTCATCAATGTCAAAATGTTTCAGCTGGCCAATCAAATCATCCATCCATCCACCAGCTCAGTTTTAAGGGTCAAAGAGTGTAAGACGTAGAAGCTCAATATTTAACATTTGACATCTCTTTGATAATAGAAATGTTACACCGAAAAAGTAATAATCGCTTAAGTAATGTATTAATTTTTAGATTTTAATATTTTTGCCAAATTTAGTTATTTTTTAACTGAAAAGCTTAATTTGGTATCGAGTATGATTAAAAACCAAAAACATTAAAGCCATTTTTGAGATACAGTTAAAATTGTGTACATATATAAAAAATATGAATTTATATGCCCCACAATTTTAGTTTTTTTGGATCCTCCAATGTCTGGACCATAACTATATATTTCATTATATAAAACCCCCCTATATTAACAACATAAACAAAAAATACATAACATACACAAATATTATGCGAAATAGTCGCATAATAATTTCATTCAGTTTTCATCAATACATTTTTATAGTTTATTCCGTTAGAGATCTGATTAGCACATGTTGCTAAGCTAACATAATACTCTGTGGTGACTTACATGTTTTATGGAGCGAAATGTATATTTCCGGCTGTGTTTTTGCCCCTCATAGGTGTCCATGGTTTAGAGTGCGCTCCTCCTCGTGTAAAGCGTCCTCTCAGCAACCCGTGCATTCATCTTCTCCGCACCGGCAGTTCTGCCTCTTCAGGATGGGACTTTGTTGAAACTCTGCCTCTTTCTGCTGAAGAAGGTATGATTATTTCACACAGCCCTAGACTAAACCTTGTTTCTTAAAGAAATAGTTCACCCAAAAATTAAAATAGTCATAACTCACTCGCTTTCTCATGCCTGACTAAAAGCGTTTCTTTATTACGTTAAAAACACAAAAAAGATATTTTGAAGAGCCAACAGTCTTTCCCATTTCCCCATTGACTTCCATAGTATTTGTTTCCCTACAACAAATAACGTTTGCATGAACTATCCCTTAAAACACCTTTGATATCTTTGTTTGGGTTCCATACGTCTTGTTCTTCAGGTTGCGTGAAGCTTCCATCTTTACCTGAGGGAGAAATCACTACTATCGAGGTTCATCGTGCAAACCCCTACACAGAGCTGGGCATAAGCATTGTGGGTGGAAACGAGACGCCCCTGATAAACGTGGTAATACAGGAGGTGTACCGGGACGGTGTTATAGCTCGAGATGGACGGCTGCTGGCCGGAGACCAAATACTTCAGGTATTGTCGTTGTTCCAAAATAACCGTTTGATTCAAAAAGTGCTATTTGCAGATCAGCTCTGATACTTTAATCAATCTCTGAAGATCTCTAATGAATAGTGGCTGCAGAATCGCTATCAGCGTTAATAGATGCAGGACAGCATTCTTCAAACTGACATTCACCAAAACCTGCTTCATCCTTTTGACCCAGAAATACATCTTAAGCTTCGTGCATTGACTGAAAAGGAAAGTCTTTCTTTTTTATGATATAATTGTTTCAGTTTGAGATATAATTTGTGAAGAATTTGATATTAGACAATTAGGAGATTTTTCAAACATTTTGTTGTCGTTTTTATAGACTTTATAGAGGCATTCAACTGATTAAGTGATGATACTAAATGCATTGATAATGTTATATGTATGTGTATCCCTTTAAACTAACTTAATAAAAAGATATGTTCTCATGATTTCTTATTTTAAATTTTTTATTATACATATTAGTGCTGTCAAATGATTAATAGCCATTAATCACATCACATAACACGTGTACTTTTTGTATATTAGTTATATAAAAATACACACACATGCATGTGTATATTTAAAAAAAAATTATGTTAATATATTGAATATTGATTTTATATATATATATATATATATATATATATATATATATATATTTACATGTGAATATTTCTAAACGTATATTAACAAATTAAGTTCTGTTTTATCAAAAATGTAAAAAACAAGAAAAAAATCTCTTCGACACCAACAGCTACCGACACAAAAGCTTGGTCTGTATGTCAAACATATTCCGTTTTCCTCTACATTTCCCATTGCAGGTGAACAACGTAGACATCAGTAACGTGCCCCATAACTTTGCCCGCTCTACCCTGGCCCGTCCTTGCACCACCCTGCAGCTGACGGTTCTGAGAGAGCGCCGCTGCTCTGCCAGGCCACCTGCAGCGACTGCTTCACCCAAGGGCAGCCCTGCCAGCATACGCATCACCCTGCACAAGCGCGAGTCATCCGAGCAGCTGGGGATCAAGCTGGTGCGGCGTACAGATGAAGCGGGTGTGTTTATCTTGGACTTGCTGGAGGGAGGGTTAGCCGCTAAAGACGGACGACTTTGCAGCAACGACAGAGTGCTGGCCGTCAACGAGCATGACCTGAGACACGGCACGCCTGAGCAGGCAGCTCAGATTATACAGGTAGAGAGAAAGCATGTGTGGGGCATTTCAGGTTAAGATAAGGACACTAGTAGACCTTTGCCAACTGATAAATGGCTAAAAGATAGATAGACATCTATACTGTTTTCTACATGAATAAAAAATCTAATAATACTAAAAACTAAAAGTGAATTTAAGCACCCCAGAATTATATCTTAAAGGGTGAAATCTGGATATTTATTCTGAGATTTGATAAAGCTTACATTTCACAGTGTTTCAATTCAATTCAATTATCAGTGTTGTTAAACATTAACTTTAAGTAAGCAATAGATGACAGCAAAGGTAATTGAATTACCTTTATTTCATTTAAGTCTTATTTTAATATTAACTTAATGTAATTAATTTATAATATTTTCAATTATAATTTAATTTTGTGAGTGTAGTAATTTAGTTATTTTCTCGTCATTTAAAACAACAATTACTTTAAGCTGTATTTTATTTTATTTTCAATTTTAGTATTTTTGTTTACTTTAAAAAAAACAAAAAAAATTTTTTATTTAGCTGCCATGCAACATTTCTCATTTCAACTTAGGTTTTTGGTAAGTATGTTCTTGTAATTTTTATATTTTATTTCAGCATGTTGTTAACCATAACAGCAACACATGACGGCAAAAGTCATTAATTATCTTTGTTATTATATTTTAGTAGTATCTAAATATCTGGTAACACTTTACAATACAGTGTCGTTTGTTAACATTAGTTAATGTATTATCTAACATGAACAAACAATGAACAATACATTCATAACACTATTTTTTGATTTTTGTTAATGTTAGTTAATGAAATACAATCATTCATTGTTAGTTCATGTTAGCTCACAGTGCATTCACTAATATTAACATCACAACTTTGTACTAAAATGAACTGAAAATGAACTTTGCTAAAATGAACATTAACTAAGATTAATAAATGCTGTAGAATTATTGTTTATTCTTAGTTTGTGTTTCCCAATGTTGTTAACTAATGAACCGTATAGTAAAGTGTTACCAATTATCTTTACTTTCATTAGCATTTATGTACAGCAATATAATTTATTAATATTTTGAATTAACTTAATTTTTATATTCTCAACTTCACTGTAAATTTAGTTCTATTGTCATTTTAATTAGTTGTTGTTTTTATATTTATATACAAATTATTTTATTTTATTTTAGTTGTATTCATTTTAGTTTTACATTTCTAATTTTCAGTTATGTTTTTATAAGTTTAGGTTTTAGTTCTTATTTTAGCTTCATTTAAATTAACACATGGTCAGCACATGTTTTAGATAATTAGGTAAAGCCATACGAACAAGTCTAATATAGGCCACTAATCAATATAATTACCAATCCATTCTGTATTCTTAAATATTGAATGAAAACAATCCATGGACTTACACTGAAAGAGGGCCATGTCTAGAGCCCGGAAACCTGTGAGTAACATCCTAGCAACCACATAGTTCCTCCTGACAACCATCACACTGCGGTGGTGACCGCTCACATTTTCTTCAAGAAAATAAACATCTTCTTTCCTCGAATAAATATTCTCATAATAATAGCGCTATTGTCATCTTTGCAAATCTCAGTGCCTTTTTGGGACATTAGGACACCCTCTCTGCTGCCTCGCTCAGAGGGTAATGTGATTGATAGTATCTTTATGTCTACGTGAGCTGCTTTCTCCCATCTGGCTGCCCCGATCACACAGAGAAAGGGCAGCTAAAGCATTATTAAGAATAGCACTGGCAGGACTTTGTCAGATATAAAGCCACCTCGGCACTCAATATAAGAGTATTAGGTATTTATACGGACCGCCTACTGTCGTCTTCTAGGCTAGTGGAGAAAGAGTCAATCTGCTGATTAGCCGGTCCAGCAAGCAGACTATGGCCGTTCACATAGGCTCCACCTTGACCAGGGATGTTTGGAGCCATGAACACATTCCGCCTCTTCCCTGCACTGCGACCCCAAGCCCCGTCCCAAGTCTGCACCTTGCCAGGTCTTCCACCCAGAGAGTGAGTACAAACGACTGCGGCCAAGAGCGAGAGCAAGTCTGTGTGTGTGTTGCAGAATCTATTTTAGCATCGTGGAGACGTAATTAGGGAGCCCTATTTCCGAAGCATCTGGGTAGCTTCCAGTTTTTCCATGAGTTCAGACCACAACCTTAATTACTCCTTGTTGAATCTATTATGAGATCAATTACGAAGTTGGAGTGGAGCTGCTCCCTTTGGGAAGATGAACAGCACTCAACTGAGAGCCGATCAGAGTGTCAATTTAGAAATGGGCTTCCCTTTTTCCTTCTCCGCATTTGAGACAAATTTAGATTTGATGCTATAATGCTTGTGTTTTGTAGGATCTCTCCCAGTGTGTGACCTGTAAGGAGAAACACATCACTGTGAAGAAGGAACCGCATGAGTCTCTGGGTATGACTGTGGCAGGGGGACGGGGCAGCAAGAGCGGAGAGCTGCCGATCTTCGTCACGAGCGTCCAGCCCCACGGCTGCCTGTCACGTGATGGACGAATCAAACGTGGTAGGTTACATAAACCCTTTTTTTTTCTTAAATTAGTATCTAAATAATCTTGACCCAAGCATGGACCAAACAGGACTTCATACATACTGTGGCGAATAACATGATTTGTGTTATTCTGAGGAAAAACAATGATTGTTTTTGTTAGCATTTCATCTCTAAATAATGATCTATGTGTTTGATTCACTAAAATGAACTGACTCAGACTACATTGGTTGCGCTGTATGCTGGCATTTCTAAATCACACAAAATGTCAGGGATTCCGCTTTTGCTTTCTACAGTCGCCATTCATTGTTTGCATTTTGTATTTAAGCCTTGCACGGGTCTGTTTTCTTAATCCCACTCCCAATTTCTGCCCATTACCTGCTCCCACAAACACTCTAATATCGAATATATATACTTTTGCCACAAAACTGGGCTGATTTCAAACTGTTGAGTCTGCATCGTTTTTTTCCTGTGGGCTGAAGATTTGAAATATTGTATAAATTACATTCAATTGAAATGCTGGTATCGAAACATTTTGCTTTCTACCTATGATAAACCTGTGGTAGATGTTAAGTTTTGTGAAGGACGGTCACTTGTAGGAAGCCTTTTAGCTGTTGAATACCTTTTGAGTTTTCATATGGAATATGGAAATTGGTCTTCTTATGGGGGTACTTTAACCTGCCTCAAAAACAACCCCCAACCCCATCTACATCCTGCCACCACTGTTCTCTTTTTTGAAAACTAAAATATGGTCACACTCAACTGCTAACTGACTCCAATTATTTTAGAATTATTCATCAGGAATCAGACTACACTGGTTGTGCTGTATGTGTCTGATTCACTAAAATAAATTGACTCATTCATTTAGGAATCAGACTAAAGTGAATACACAGTATGTGTTTGCTGTACTATATAGAACCAACTTATCAGGATCTGAATACACTGGTTTTGCTTAATTTACGAAATAGAAATGACTCATTATTTGGAAAAAACAGACTACACTGGTTGTGCAGCATTGTGCTTGATTTACTGAAAAGGACCGGTAATTAGAGTTATTAATTTGAAAATCAGACTACACTGATTGTGTTTAAATCACAAAGAAGGACAGAGTCATTTCATTGTACTGCATGTGTTTCATACACTAAAACAAAAAAAACTCTTCATTTCAGAAATCATACTAAACTGGTTGTGCAGCATGTGCTTGGTTTTGCTATAAAGAGCCGAGTAATTAAGAACAGTCATTCATTAGGGAATCAGACTACACTGATTGTGCTGCGTGTGTCTGATTCACACATATACGCAAAACTCATGAGGTTGTTTTTGAGGTTTTTGTTGTCTCTGATGATAAAGTGCACTGAAGCGAAACCTGTCTCTGTGGGGCTTCAGCCGTGTTTCAGTCCTCTCTGTGTGGCTGTTAGGAGTGTCTCTAAGTGTCTTTGTTGTCTCTCAATGCTCAGGGGATGTACTGCTGAGTATTAATGGTCAAGATTTGACCTATCTGAGCCACAGCGAGGCAGTGGGCACTCTGAAGTCCAGCGCCGCGTCCTCCTCTGTCCAGCTGAGGGCACTAGAGGTGAACACAGTTGAAGAACCGGGCCCGGACGAAGAACTTCTCCCTCCGCACGAAAACGACTATGACGCAAGCTGGTCGCCTTCATGGGTCATGTGGCTTGGACTTCCCAGGTAAGAGCGCAGTCAATCAGATTTTGTAGAACTTCACTTGGGGAGATCTTTGATGAATGAAACAAGCTGCTCTATTAAAGTGGATGTACTTTTGGAGGAGTCCAAATGGCTCTCTTTGAACTCCACTGGGAGGCTTAAAATAGCATTCTCACCTTGCTGAGCACTGATCCAAATAACCCTAAAATAGTCAAAGCAATCTGGCCAAGACTATCATCATGCCAGGTTCACCTACTTTTTTTTCCTCGTCCAAATCTGGGTGGAAACGGCTTTGAAGGTAGAGAATGCAGCTATTTTGATGACTTGGAAAATATCTGTAGTGTTGATGTGTTTTGGATCAGCAGCTTTATGCAGTGCTAACCCACGAGGGGATTATGGCTGTGTCGTGATGTAAACATCAACAGCTGCAGATTATCAGATGAAGCATGCATGTGGAGATAACTTGCTCCTAGCCCATTTCAGCCCAGTCTCAGGTCGTTCAGTCCAGTCTCACTCCCTCCTTTTTTTACTCTGCCCTCCCTTCTGTCCTTCATCATCTGTCCCCTTTGCTTTGGCACCCTTCTGTTTCCTTCTCACTTCCTGTCATTGTGCCAAATCCTCCATTTCTATATATCTCCTACCAACATGCATTTGCTTTTCTGTGTTTCTCTTTTTTTGCGCTCATGATTTCTTTGGTCCCCTAGTTTCTAAGCAATCCAAAATAACATGTTTGATTTCTGCGTAATAAAAAAAGAAAGGAAAAAGGAAAAAAGATATTTGCTGTTTATTTCACTTGTTTTTCCACATCATCTCTCTGGTTCTCTGTCACAGCTACCTGCATAGCAGTCATGAGATTGTCCTGCGCAGAAGTCACCCTGGCAGCTGGGGCTTCAGCATTGTTGGAGGTTATGAGGAGAACCACAGCAACCAGGCGTTCTTTATCAAGACTATCGTCCTTGGAACACCCGCTTACTACGATGGCCGTTTAAAGTGAGCAAGCACAACAAAACAAACAATAAACAATGACCTAATGCTTCACGGCTAGATGATACAGCACTTTCAGCATTACCTTAATTAAAATGTTAAAAAACAAGCTTACATCTCTGGCCATCAGTGTTGCATAAAATATATATTTTTTCCTATATACTAAAAAAAACAATACTATTTTTTCTACGTTTTATTACAAGTATTTAAATAATAGGTTTATTAATTAAATATATGATTAATAAATTAATATAATTTCTTGTATCATATTATTCTTAAAATATTTATAACAACATATGTACTTTTTATTAATAAATTACTATTTATTACAAATTAACTTTATGAAGTGGAAATTTCCTATATGCCTATTTTTTATATTTACAATATAATATTTATGAATAATTCCTTTAATTGTGAACAACTTATCAATGCAGATAATTTAATCAAAGTGTAAATTTGAATTTCTGGCTTCTCCAGTCAGTCCGGTTAGTCCCTCACCCCTTTATTACAATCAACTGCAACCTTGGAGCCTGCCCTCCATCCAATCAACCACCATTTGGTAACAAGAAACAAGTCTCTGTCCCCCAGTTTCACAGACAAAGCTAGTCCCAGACTAATATGCATGTTCGAGCTGTCTCAACTAAAAATATCTTGCTCCGACATATCTTAAAATATGTAAGTGACATAGTTCTGTGTCAGCATGCAACCTGTAATGTTTTTTCCTAAGGCATTTTTAAGGCAAGTTTTAACCCTCATTACGATCTGAAAAGCCCATCGATGTTAAAATTTAAGTCTCACAGACACATGAATGACACTCGTGGTGTTCAGTAACCAACCAATTCAGTGAGCTGGTGAGTCACTTAACAGCTAGCTCAGAGTAAATGTAACCGATTGATGAAAAACCGTTCTGACCGAATTCACTGAAACGGTGCTTCTTTAGCACTGCATTCACACGATCACACGGTTTCATTTCCCGTTCAGGTGCGGTGACATGATAGTGGCTGTGAACAGTCTGTCCACGGCTGGCATGAGTCATTCTGCCCTGGTGCCAATGCTGAAGGAGCAGCGGAGCAGGGTAGCTCTCACCGTCGTGTCCTGGCCAGGAAGCCTGATCTAACTCCGCCAGGACGCCATGCCTCACCTCAGACAGTGCTCATATCTGTGTGTTCTAATGGTCCTATGTGTTCTACTCTCTGCCACGGAGGCACCATAAGGTCAAAGCCAGAGTCTCGGAAAAATCGAATGCTTTTACTTGATGCTGAATAAACCAGGCCTTAGAAAACCTGCCACGCCCATGAGGCCACCCCCCTCTGGAGAGCAGCCTTAAGGTCTCCCCTCACCATGCCGATCAGCAGTCCACTCTACCGGAGGTTTTATATACATGTTATCTCTAAATGTGATCTACGTTTGTGAATGTTTGTGTAAAAGAGAGACCGAACAAAAGTGTATGCGTGCAAGTATGAATGTATGAATGTGCACAGCTGTTTAATAAATCTTTCCCAGTGAGGATACAAGAGTTAAGCCTCAGTTGATGTGTAAAAATGATTTCTAAATCCACTTATAATCAGATTTGATCCAGTCTTTTTGCTACAATAATCTTGGAGAGGTCTAATGTTCGTAAGTTGCAAGCTCTCTAGAGATAAAAAAACACGGGATAAATATTTACCATCCTAAAATGCTTTTAAAAAAATCTTTGAAAACATTAGCAGCAATATCTCACGGAGGATTTTAGCATTTGCTGCCGTCTTTGGGCAAAAGTTCAAGGTTTGGCTGGTTAAGCATGTCCCCATTTGCTCACGCTGGTAAATGCCATTGCTACACCATCTGGCAGGGGGAAGAAGAGAGATGAAAAAAAACAAAACTTTAAAATCTTTATGAAACAGCATTTAATTTGTTTCGAAAGGCTGTATCATTTTAGTATTTCTCAAGAGAGCTTAAAAGCATGAAATCAAGCGCCGCAAAGATGCATTTGAGTTTGTTTTAGCACTTCCTCTTACATTATACTGAAACCAGTGGATTTTTTTTGTCAAATGCCTAAAATAAGGTCTGTGGTTCACACAAGCGTATGATAATTCACATTTTACTGTAGAGCAAGAAAATTTTTTTAAAGCTTTTGCTCGTCTTAAATACACAGAAAGGCTAATCACAACAGACTATTGAGTAGTAAAGTTTTTCCCTGCTGTGCAAAATGTCCCTAACATTCAGCATCATGAGCAAATGCCTTTTCATTGTCAGAAAACAGCCAAACTCACTAGTCCACGTTCATAGGCCTTTTGTCATTTATAACGTACACACTTGCAGTAAGCCACTCAGTCAGGGAACTACTTTTGTAACTGAAGACTAAGCAGTTCTGACAACTGCCTTTGTCAAAGTTCAGGTGTTGACTAGAAGTATGCACTCTGCGTGAAACTAAAGAGGACAGAGTTAACCAACAAGCATTTCCTTTCCACCATCATGAACTTTATTCACCACAAAACAAGAGTTGCAGAAGTGACCGTTTATTTAGTAAAGTGATCTAAACTGAAAACGTTGGGTCAATAAACTGAACAAAACTTGGAAACTATGGGGGGAAAAAAAAAAAAGTGTCAAGGCAATGGCTTCTTTGATGTGGTCTTAGTCAAGGACACGTTTTGCAGACGCTGAGATAGTTTAGCAGCATCTGACAACTTTGTTTTGGATGGAGTCTTCTTGCGCTTCTTGACTTTTGGCTTCTGTAAGAGATGATTTAGTTGAGCATCTCCAAAACATTACGTACTGAAACGCACACTGAGCGCAAGTTTACCTCCAATTTTGTCTTCTGAGGGTTATGGACCACAAAGTGCCTTTTCAGACTTTCCTGCAAGAAAATAACTCAACTTATCTTTTTGTTTTATATTACATTACATTCTGCGTGTGCATGCCCAATAAGTTAGAACGCTGACCTCCATAGCAAAGGCTTTACCACAGCCTGCAAAAGGGCAGGTGAAGTCATGCTTCCCTTCATGGAAGACCAGAATGTGGTTCTGGAGGTTGAAGTTTGTGGTGTAGCTCTTCTCACAGCCTTCACGAATGCATTTAAATATGCGCCGCTCCCCAGAGTGAACATATTGTTTGTGCTTCTGCAAAAACCAGGCGTTGTGGAACGTCTTCTTGCATTGATCACATGGCAGGGTTACTGGCAACAAAATGTGACCAAGCATGGGAACATCGTTCAAGTGAACCAATTCAAAATGAATTATCAAAGGGATTGAGAACATACCTCTGTGCGCGGTCTTTCTGTGCTTCTGATAATCTGACCAACTTTTTCCTTTGAAGGTACAGTACTCCTTGTCACATGGATAACCTAAAAAATTAGAAGGAAGGTTATGCATTTATTATTATTATTTTATTTTATAAAAAGTTAGGTTTTTGCCTTGTGTACACATTACCTTCATGCATCTTCCCATGCCGGTTTAGGGCTTTAGGGGAAGCAAATTTGCCATCGCACCCCTCAAAGTCACATCTGTCAGAAATTAAGTAACCAGTTAGAACACACACACACACACAAAAAACCCACACAACCCCAAAACTAATTTTAAAGTAACACTTACACAAAAGGACACTCATTTGTGTGCTCACAGATGTGAATTTTCAGTTGCTTTTTCTTACGGAACTCCTTTCCACAGCCTTGATGGTTGCACTACAAAAAAACAAACACAAAACATTGTCAAGACATTTAAACAAATAAATGAATAACAAAACCACAATTATTCAAGTGACTCACCGCAAAACAGCTCTCTTTTTGGTGGTGAACATGAGCAACATGATTCTTCAAGCTGCCAGGCGTGGAAAACGCATCTGAACACCCGCTGACTGAGCACCTTTACCGATTTGAACCAGTCGAGGAGCAGAAATGTGCACAAAAGCGGAATAAGGATAACGTCTGACTACTTAGCGAACTGCTCAACTAGACCTTTTTAGGCATCAGAAAAACAACAATAACCACCTGTCAGAGCAGCTTGCTAGCTCTGCAAGGAGGGAGCGTTTTACATTAGTCGGTGAATCGGTTGCGTAAACGATTCAATGACGAAGATTCAGATGAATCTTTTTAAATGAACAGGTACAAGCGTCACTACGAACATTTTATAAACCCCATACAAAACACTTGCAAAAAGCAGAATAAAGTAGCAAATAGACTATAGACGAATCAGTGGAAACAACCGAGTCATCTGCAAGTTGAAGTAAACAAATAATCCGTGCGGACTCACAGGTAGGGTTTCTCCCCGCTGTGACTCAGTTGATGTCGGGTGAGCTGACAACGGGTGCAAAAGCTCTTCTCGCAGTCTCCACAAGCAAAGGGCTTCTGGTGAATTATTCAGAGAGGCGCTTAGCGCTAATATGAACATTGGCAAAGTATCTAAAACGCAGAGAAGACTCCGGTTATCGATTGCAGTCACTCACCAGTCCCGTGTGTCTGCAGTAATGCGCTTCCAGCTTCCACAGCTTTGAAAACGTCGCTTTACAGTCAGCGAAAGAACAAATTAAATGTTTATTCGGATGTTTAAGTCTTTCACCCATGCTAGCCTATTATTAACCGCTACTATCAGATAGTGGCAGATCGGTGTTCGGCCCACAACACCGGGATTTGATTGAGCTTCGTTTTATTGTGAATGGAACATACCAACTGAGTACAATGAGCGTCGTAGCGACAAAAAACTACCAGGTGCTCTATCACCCTGCATGTTCTTTTATTCTGCATTAGCATTATTAATAATAAAAGATACACTACGAATCACTAAATGCCTTTGACTCACTAAATTGCAGTGTCGCGCTCTCACAAGTTGGCATGGCTTGTTCCTGATTTGAATAGGGCTGCCTGTGCGCGTCACAGACACGTGACGTCGTGTCAGGCCCTCAATTCATGTTTTTGTTATTGCTGTCATTAAAAACTGTAATCAGTCTGTAAAATCTGTTTGAGGTGAAATAAACAAGAATAAATTAAGATATTGGAGTAAAATATTGGAGCGCATACATCAAAAATAAATACATAAATACAAATATCTAATATGGCCTAATTACCTGTTTTTATTGTTGGTATTGCTTCCTTTTTTACTTTTAGATATGGTTTGATATACGTGTTTCGTTTTTGCAAATTTCCTATATGTATTGGATATGGATATATAGCCAATTGATATGTGTGAATTTGTCTGAATATATTTCTCCTATTTCCATCTAGTTATTTTTACTAAATGAACCAGCATCACTGTTTATTTTCCATGGTGATTCACACCTGGTGTAACACCTGATAAACGCTTACACTAACTGCTCACCTTCACAGGCTTGTGATCGGGACTGAAGGTCTTTGGAATTGTCTGACAGAGATTTATGTGGATATTAAACCGTCAAGTGGCTCCATTGAAGTCTGTGTATGAATATGTCTGTCTAGGGTGTTTAAAAGACTGCCTGGCTCCATCCATCACACACACACGTGGAAATTACTGCCCTAATTGTGGTTTATCAGCCTCCAAGAACAGCTCACTGATATGTATGATTTACTACAGTCAAGATTGCTCCTATGTGTCCCAAGGTGATCGTGTTTTACATCAAAACATACTGCAACCTATTTCTCATTTCCTGCTATCCTGAGGCAAAGGGGGTATTGTTTTTCTCTTCCAGCTTGGAATTATCTGATCCAGAACTTTCATGTAGTAATTATTCACAGGGACCGCACCTTTAAATTATTCAAGGATGAACAACCGTAAACGGCCAAAATCTAAACAGCCCACAGTCAACGGCTTAGAAATTCAAGTGGGAAATCAAAAGTCATCCGGACACTATCAAAGTTTCCATCTGACATCAAGTTCAGGGGAGATTCCTGCCACACAAACACCGCCGTGCATCTTCCTTCACATCATCCGGTCTCGCAATCCTTCTGTGTTTGGGACTGATCAATAAAGCCGCCTCAATATCTCACTGGCCATGATCTGTCCTGATAAGCCAGCGAACAAAACGGCAAACACCAGCTCACAGCCAAAACGGTGTGTTGATGGTGATTAGAGAGTCATGCCTTCGGTCCCCCGTTTGAGCCATGTCTTGCTGATTTCACAACCTTATGGGGATTTGAAAAAGAGTTAGAGACTGTGGCGGGTGAAGACAACACGATGTCTGGTTGTACTATCTCCATATGTCGTGTTTGCTTGTCTCCCTGGCTGAGAAAGAAAAGTTAATGTGTAACATGGGCAGTCGATATGGCTGCCGCGCTGCTTGATGGTCTAAATCTCTGAGTGTCAAACAGGTATGATTAAGGACCTCAGGACTTGCCTCTGCCCACTCCGCTCCATCCCTTTTCCTCTTTACCTCTCCTCTGTTTGCTTTGTTTAATTCAATCTGTGAGTCAGAGCTTTGCAACAATGTTGCGGAAGATACTTTGAAAATGCAGCTTGCGAAGCTTTGCTAGCAGTTATAAAAAGTAGACAAGTACATTGAAGGTATATATATATATATAAAATGATAAATTCTATAATTTATAGTTTGATTGGAGCAGCATTTTCTGGTACAAAAACAAAGAGAAAACAAATAATGAATAAACAGTATGAAACTATAAACAACACAACACCATCATTTACAAATTATTTTTTATACTAGACTCGGATCGATGAATCACTGTTTATTTATATGATCTATCTGAACCAACCTGCACTAAAGAGAACTGAACTCTTCCTCAGCGTATTTGAGATTGAGGACCATTCAAAAGAACCAGTTCAATCAGACTTTTCAACATTACATATGAGAGGGAGGACCGTTCAAAAAAAAAAAGGGTGGATGAGAATGAATCTGACTATATCCAAAAATACAAATGAAAGACAGAAACGTTCATAAAAACCATTTCAAAAACACAAATCAGGCCTTTCTAAATATGTGACAGGCAGGAATGTATATGATGAAACCATTTAGTACATATGATGATACTGATGTTGCAGAACCGATTAAATGATTAATAAGAACAAATCAGACTTCATACATAGCATAAAAATCCCCCTTTGGTGGATCTAGACAGCTGGAGCTGGGGAAGGTGGAGGGCACTGCAACTGTTACAGCAAGCACTATCTGAGCAGGTTGAGCAGCAATCTGATTGGCTGCTGATGTGAAAGGAAACCAATAAGCTGTGCCAAGTTAATAATTGTGTCATTATACCATATTGATTTACAACCTAGCGATCTACTCAATCCGGAGTTACATTACAGATTCTTTAGATTTAACTAAAAGATTGTGGTAATGTCCTGTCTTTGATATCTTGTATATTATTCTGTCAGATACTGTAAATGTTACAGTAGCGTTTTCCAATTAATTAATGGGATATAAATGAACCCCTCACCACAGAGCCCTTAAAATTAAACACAATAACAAGCTAGGTTTGATGTAAAGTTCCCGTCTTAGTGGCGTTAATTCATTACTAATGAAAATTCTTCAACCATTCTCACACTTTCGACATCTTTGTAGTGATCAATACCAGGGCAGCATGTCACTCGTTGATTGATGCTATTGATTATGACCTCTGCGAGCCCTCATCACCTTCATCCCAATCCTTACAAATATCTAACGGCGGCACGATAGCAGAGGGAACAGGGCCAGCGGATAGGCACGGCACACAATGAGGTTATCTAGTCATCCTCACACATTCTCACAGTCATACTATGACCTCTCAGCGTGCCATCCTAATACTGTGGCTAATTCCCAGACCCGTGTGTCCTCCGAGAACAGAATGAACAGATCATGCCTAAAAAGGAATAAGGTCAGATTCTTCCCCATACAGCTAAATCTAAATCAAGCTCTTCAAACTACATAACGCAGAAGCGCTGCGCACATATCGCCAAACGAAAACGCAGTGAAGGACACGAATGTGAGAACATCGTGGAATTGAGGCTGCTTCTCATACGCACCCACACATCTGCTGCGTATCTCAGGAACTGACCCTAATTGAAGCAAATATTGGGTGAAGTACTGAGGTGGGATGAGATAACATTTGTCAGATACGCAGTCAGGCATTCAAGTCTGATTACACAGCACAAGTCAAGACACACACCAAATCACACAAAAAACATCAGGCACACAAAGGGCCCAGAAAATACAAGTGTACATACTCCACAAAGCACACACGTATCGGCAAATAAAAGTATTTATGAGCTTTTTTTATTATTCGGTAATAATTTCACCAATCACTTCATAAAAAGTGAACATTACATTGATTTATAGCTTAATGTTTTCATATTAGTCAACCCGTTTTTTAGATTGTAATTTTTAAATAAAACTGCCCTTCATATGCTTTATTAAATCCAGTTTAATTCTTTCATTCTGGAGAGCTGATTTCAAACATTTCGCAAATTAGAAAACGAATGAGATGTTAAATTTATTTGAGCCCAGCATTATTACGGAGGCCTAGTATTTCTCATTTTTAACGCGATTTTCTTTTTCAGAAGATGCAGCGCTTTCTTTTGGGTAACGTTTGGTCACTTCGTTGTAATGTCACTGTAAACAATGAACATTTGTCATAACGTATAATTCATAGGTATACTTCCATAATCGTTATGTTTTCTTCAGCAAAATATATTCAGTGACTGATTTTTTTCTGAAATGTTCACTTTCGCAAACAGTAGGGTAACACAAAATCCCATATTGATGTCTGATCACTTTGATGCCAAACTCATTCATTTTTAATATACTGTCATGATCTTTGCTATAATGGTAACAACACAATCACTCGAGTCTAATAGATGTTAGATAAAAATATATTCAGTAGCGTGTTTTAGCACTTTAACTTAGTATTTTCCTTTTAACGGAAATAGGATTATTCTGTCAAGGTAGCGGCTAATGCTGCCTTCTAGTGACGGCTCAGGTTAACTACCATACAATTAAGCACTACAATCTGTATCTTATGCGATCTGGTAATGAAAATATTCTCGAGTTGCTTCATAACTTTTTATATTCTGCTGGTTTGCAAGTATTAAATCTTTTAAATAGATATTTTAATCCAACGGTGTTTAGTTGAATTCCATTTTAATGAGACTTTCTCTTCCTTTTTATAACTGCACCTACAGGTAAAAGCAGCTGTTGACCTGTGAACATCAACCTCTGAGGCTGGATATGAAAAGAAAAGAAAAGAACAAAACCGTCCTATGATCTGGATATGAAGATCAGACTGTTTTACTACATTAAGCAATTAATTTCACTTTACCATTATAAAGCAATTATAAAGAGTTATTTTACAAATATTTTCATTGCAGCCACAAATTTTTTCCTGTACCTATACTATGCTGTATGAAACCACCCCGAATAAAGCCAGTTCAACTAAATTGTCACTCGACAGTACAAAACCTTGGCAAAGATCATATTTTGCTTAAAATCAAGATGAATTGGAAAGCTTATTGCTACCCATAGCAAAGTAAAAAAGCCTTTACATTGGAATATACTTAAAACATTAGGAGCTGCATTTTTAAACAAATCTTGAGAGAGACAGGTCAGAATGTCTTAAAGCTGGGTTAAAAATGTGCCATCAAATATTCAACAGTGCTATAAAAACTTGACCAACACATTCTCTACTGAGCTGTGAGCTGAAAATTAAACCACGAAAAACATATGCACGTACAGTTCTAGAATAATTTGTCACAAATGGACTAAAGTAACAGAATTATGTATTGACATCTTGAGTAACGTCTCTGTCGATTTACATCAGCACTCAAAACACAGCTCATATATAAATCACAATATATGCATACTTGAATAACTGTCAAAAGAAAGAGTTCCAAACTTAATATATGGTACAAAGATCTTTATTTTGGTCAGCAGATTTATGCCATGAACTCGTAGGGGATTGGCTCCAGGAGCTGAGGCACGTTGTTCTTGGTGCTGACAAAGTGTGCTGCCCGTGGAGCAGCAGGCTGAAAATGAGAGGAGACATTAACACCGCAAAAAAAAAAAAAGAAAGAACATCTGCCAGATCAGTTACAAAAAGGTGTTATTTTAACCAAATCACACAAATTAAATAGCCTGTTTTAATGCTTCGAATAACATTTTGGCATATCTACAATGGAACACATGCCTGTCAACATGTACAATAAATACATTTAACATCAAGACAGTAACCAATAGAGACTGAACAATCCCATACCTGGCGTTTCAGCTCGACCCAGGTACCCTTCTGCTTGGCCTCCAATTTCTGCTTCTCGTTCTCCTGAACACGCTTCAGGAAGCTGTCTCTGCTCTTTGAGTGCTTAACGTGCTCGATACGCACATTAATTCTCTTAGCCAGGATCTTGCCCCTGAAAAGTAAAACAATTTGTCACTTTAAATGACTGAAGCATTGTACATTTACAAGATTTATCCATGAGTGGCATGTTTCCATATCGACAATCCGGAAAAGGCATTAAGGTTCCTGTCCGGGGTGTATAAGGATGACTGCTCTCGCCCACATTAATGACCACTTAGGACACTGGACGGTCCTTGTGGCAAAGTGAATTTGGGGCATTATACATTAAAACCCTTCAGCTATACTGATAAAGGTACGTCTCAAAAAACGAATGATTAAAACAATGCATCAAAAGCTTACATATTAATTCAGAGCTGTACTTGTTTGGTGTAACTTAATATCCAGCTATCACTAGTTAGTCCAACTTGCATGATGTAATTTTAGCCTTAATTTTTATCAAAGTATAGATAAATGTTTAGCGCTGTACTTACTTGACTTGCTTGTTGACAATGATGCCTACAGCGTGCTGCGTAACATTATAAATGCGTCCAGTTTTGCCATGGTAGCATTTATGAGGCATGCCCTTCTGAATGGTTCCTGTGCCCTGGGGGAAAAAAAACAAACAAAAAAAAAACTTAAATTACTCTTCACCAAAAAAAGTATACTGTAGCAAATCTTTCATTTAATAAATCGTACCTTGATGTCTACAATATCACCCTTCTTGTAGATGCGCATGTAGGTGGACAGAGGGATTGGGCCTGTTATGAAATTAAAAGCAGTGTCAGATCTAAAGGTTACTACAACAAACGTTTAAAGCACAAAATAAACACTGATGTTAATCAACTCACCATGCTTGCGGAAGGGCCTGGCAAACATATACCTGGTCCCCCTCCTCTTGCCTCTGGTGTTTGTCATGATGCCTGATTACTGGGTGCAAAAGACAAAATAAAATTAAGAAAAAAAAAAAGCACTTAATCTTAAGCACTTAATTTAACGATTTGATTACCAGCCAGGCTATATTAAATACTATACTTAGCTTAGAGGCTTCAGTCTTTACTCACCGTATAATTAAACAAAATAAGAACATGCAAAATGCACACCGCTTATATAGATGCAACAACGCAATTTCAACGAACAACATAATAGATACATGACAAAAACATTTTTTGACAAAACATCACTTAATGGCTAAGAAATACACTTGACACACTGAATAAGGGAACGAACAAGGTGACATCCTGTAACTGTGGGAACTATTTCTTTGCTTATAATTAATCGTACGAAAACAGAAAGACATCGGTAATATTTGCACACGTCTTTATTTTTATAATCATGCCTCTCGCATAGCCTGTACACACACGGCCCACATGGAACGGCCACGCTCCAGCTTGACGCTGCATTTTACTCTTTACGGCATTCAGCAACGCTCATGCGGGCTTAATTTCGATGTCATGCCAGGTAATATAAATTTTGGGCGCTTTGTGTAGCACTTCTGCTCAACAAGAGCTATGTAATTAACGATTTAATCCATAAAGTCTGGAGCACATCTTACCCCCGGTTGCTCGCAAGATGGCGGGTACGGCGGAAAGAGAATGAAGGGGTCCTGCGGCGCTTCCTTCAAAGCACGAATAGGAGGACTACTTATTTGCCTGAGTAAAAGTGTTAGAGCTGTTGCTTCCATGGGCAGTGATGTCATTGTCTTACAAAACCTGTGAACTTTAGTTTTATTTTATATATATACATATATACACACACACACACACACACACACACACACACACACACACACACACACACACACACATTTATTTATTAGTCGTTTAAACAAATCTAAAATAGCATTGCATACAACGTTAAATAAGAAGCATAACCTTTAACCTTGATTCCAATTTATTAAATTTAGATTTTTATCAACCTTTATTAGATGTATACATATTTTTATATCGTCATGTATATCATATTTATTTCGAAATATTAAATGTATAAAATGAAATAGTTTTGCTATAAATTAACATTATAATAGTCAACAAGCTCTTTAAATTACTGTTAAATGCTTTTTTAAAAAGAACAAAGTTATTAGTTTTTTAATTATAAAGTCTAAAAAATAATATGAATCCTCACATAAATAAACATTTTTTGAACATCACACCACCAGTCCACAACTCTCTTAAGTGTCGAATTTCATTAGAAAAAGCTTGAAGTGAAAGTGTTTCACGAAAACACTTAATTGTTATTTTTTTACCAATTAAAAAGTTATTACATAAAAAGTATTCCTGCATGCCCTCTGCTGAACCGAATATGCTTTCAAATTAAACAAGTTTACTAAGCACCGCAGAACAAGAACAGCCCCAATGTTTAACGGTGTCTTCTTTATATATATATATATATATATATATATATATATATATATATATATATATATATATATATATATATATATATATATATTTGCACGATTCATTTTAATTTTATGCAAATTACGTATATGTTTACTCATTGTGTTGTTTTGTTATGTCACTTTTCCCTTGTGGGTGCACTAACACCTTGGCTGTGTTAAAACGGCTGTCGGTGAGCGCTAGGACCCCGCGGATCTCGCTCTGGCAGGGACGCAGTCTGTCCTCACTGGGACTCCTCTTCGCCTCCGCGCGGTGATTGGGTGGAAGATGGCGCTGGGCGAATGGAAATCCTAATGACAGTTTCCAAATTTGCCTCTTTTTGTACCATGGTGAGTAAATATTTCTTCAATCGCGGATAATTGGACGTCGGTACTCGCGTGGTATCGTAAAGGGTCGCGTACTGCGTTAGTTCAGTCAATCGGACTCCTTGGGTTGCCAGTTTTCCTCTTGCTGCAGTTGCGAGCTGTCTTTATCCGTCTGTGTGCTTGCTATGAATTTTGCTCTGGGCCTAAATAATTACTGTAATTTGGTGGATATACGACACGGCCGTATTGTCGTCATAACCCTGACTTGGGCTTTTTTAAATTCGCCCGACCTTATAGGATTTGCTGAAGGCAGCAAAGCAGAGATCTGCTAACTGCTGAGCTGAAGTGTCATTCAGCTCGGGTTATGATCGCGAGATGTGGTTAATAAGCGCGAGACAGCGACATCTAAATAATCTCCGATTGTTTTGTTTTTTTACGTGTAATAAACGAGCGCAAGCTTTTAGACAAGCGTTGTGTTAGGTATGGCAAACGTGAGCGTCATGCTGATGTAAAATGCGTTCAGTGTACCTGTGCTTCAGTGCTAAGCTGTTGCCAGTGCGGTCACATCGTGATTTCACGGTCCCATCCCCTCTCTGCATCTCCGTAGCCAACGTGTTTCTCCACACATCGTCTGCTTTATTAGCAGTTTGATCGTTAATGGCGTTTCTCCGTTGCGTTTGGCGTTTTTTAAACGCGAAAGGCACGGCAGTGAAATGCTAATAGGTGCTAATGTAGTTTCACCTCATCAAATATGCTGTATGTTTCACAGGGTTGTTTTTAGGTTCACGTTTACGTGTGTTTTGCTTTTTATAAACGCTAATTTTCAAACAGTGGGTCAGAGATTGTTGTAATCTTATTAAATGCGCCTCGGATGTGTATCAGACGTCTCTACCGTTTAAGTTAATTAGGTTAGCCGTCAGAGTCGTAAGTTACATCAGTTATTGTTCATACTGCAAAACCACAACTGATAAAAATGGTCTTCTTCTGAAGAATTACTTATCGTCTTATTTATTGAAAATATTTATTGGTAGCTAATACCAACTTAAAATAATTTTACCTTAGATTTACCATAATGATTTGTCTGTAGCTGTAAATGCCTGAACAGCTGTTCACCTGTTCTGTTGCAGGGCGCCAATGCCTCCGCTTTGGAGAAAGAGATCGGCTCGGAGCAGTTCCCTGTCAACGAACATTACTTCGGATTGGTCAACGTAAGCGAAGACATTCCCTGTTGTCTCATATTGTCTCCTCCAACCGTATTGTTATCCTCTGGATTCACTGCGTCTGTTTCGTTCCACAGTTTGGAAACACCTGCTACTGTAACTCTGTGCTCCAGGCACTGTACTTCTGTCGGCCGTTCCGGGAGAAGATCCTCGCGTACAGGAGCCAGCCGCGACGCAAGGAGAACCTGCTAACCTGCCTGGCCGACCTGTTCCACAGTATAGCCAACCAGAAGAGGAAAGTTGGCGTGATACCCCCGAAGAAGTTCATTACGAGACTACGGAAAGAGAATGGTAAGGGACACGAGCAGGAAGCGATTGCATTCAAATTCAATTTAATTCTCAGTTCCACTGTGGATTTAGGTGCTAGTTCTAGGTCTGAAGAGTTGCAAGTAGTTGTTCTTACAGTGCAACAATTAAAATTTTTTTATTGTTGCACTGGTACAACATCTGCATCACATTTACTAAATCCATATACTTTATGCATAGTATCTAACAAAAATAATTAAATAATTAGCTTGAAGCAAAGCATCAATGACGTTAGCCACAAATTAATTAACTACAGGTTTCTTCATTTACAAAACTCCTGAAACTAACTACTTCTAAACATTATATTAATTATAGTTGAAGTTAATGTTAATTTCAGCATTTACTAATGTTAATAAAAATATTTGTGGAAAGGACTTGAGCTAAGTTGTTTTTATATAATAATGTTAACAAAGACTAATACATACAAATGTATTAATGCATAAACGTTTGTGAATTTTAACCAATAAAATAACCAGATACAGCTTTTGATTAAAATAACGTCTTAGTAAATGTTGAAATGAACATGAACATGAACTGAAATTAATAAATACTTTAAAAGTATGTTTTTCATTGTCAGTACATGATAAAAATGCAAGCTTTCTGTAAAGTGTGACTACAAAAACCTAGTCTTTTTCAAATGCAGCACTCTAATTAAAAACATCATCGCCAAAGCATCTACTACTTAGACACATTCAGCATTCATGTAACTCATCTAACTATAAACCTAAATGAAGCAAGTAAATTAGAAATGCTTTTATAGGCCAGAAAAACTTCTTGTAGAATTCTTGTGATAACTTGTGATCCTTTTCCCCTGTCCTCCCACAGAGCTGTTTGATAACTACATGCAACAAGATGCACATGAGTTCCTCAACTACCTGCTGAACACTATAGCAGATCTGCTACAAGAAGAGCGCAAGCAAGACAAGCAGAATGGCAAATTGGCCAATGGCACACTCGATTCCCAGAACAATAACAGCACCCCACCCTCCTCCACCTGGGTTCATGAGATCTTCCAGG